>NC_133324.1:217142144-217442144 GCF_042186555.1 Aquarana catesbeiana
TTATGAGCATGCGTCGTTTTTTTGTCCGTCGGACTAGCATACAGACGAGCGGACTTCGGGGTCCGTCGTATTTACGACGTAAAGATTTGAAGCATGTTTCAAATCTAAAGTCCGTCGGATTTGAGGCTAAAAAAGTCCGTTGAAAGTCCGGAGAAGCCCACACACGATCGGATTACCAGCCAGCTTTAGTCCGTCAGCGTCCGTTGGACTTTTGTAGACGAAAAGTCCGACCGTGTGTACGCGGCATTAGTCTTGAAAAGCAGCCCTCATCCTTGGAACATTAGCTCTCTTAGAGGTAAGTGTTTTTATATTTTCTGTATGTGTTTGTTGCTTACAGCTAACATTAAATGAAATCATGTTATGGTCACTGCTACCCAGATGTTCTTTTATATGAATATTGACATAAAGCTCTGCATGGTTGGAGATTATCAGGTCCAGCAGAGCATCATTCTAGTCCGGGCCTCAATAAACTGGACCATTTTTTTGTTAGAAATTTAAGTTCAATAAGTTCTGTTCACTACACCAAGGTTGCAATGCAGTGGTTTTTGTCACAACCCGCTTTGCTGAAAAAGGGATGGTTTGCAATGCAAAAAAAGATGGTTCAATGCCTAATGCAAATGGTGGGAACGGGCCCTTGAAAGTAAATTACTGCTTGTTAATAATATGTGAATATGTGAATGTTCATAGCCTGGTCAAAGGTTTGCTTTAATCCTAATTTAAATGACGGGCCTGTGAGGTCTAAGGGCTATTTTGAGAGAGGACTAAAGACAAAAGCAGAAAAGGAGGGATAAGACGATAATAGTACACCAGTCATTGAAATACAAATGAAATATCTTCACAAGATGAAGAAACACAAAAAAGGTAGCAATTTTTAAAAAATGCTACATGATATATATTATGAGTAAAGGAGTAAGAAATACAATTACTTGATGAAATTCTTCTTTAATGTTTCAGTGGCAACAGTTATGAAATCCAGTAATCTGGCTTACTTTGCCCCTCATGCACAGTAAAAGGAAGTAGGGAAACAATATGGGAGAACTTTGCTTTTTTCACACTAGGACTCTTGCCAATCCCTGTAATAAATATGCCTGAATAAGACCCACGCAGGAGGGAATTTCCTGCCTCTCATTTGTTTGCTTTCATAGAAGATGCTTCTCTTAAATTCCTCCTGGCGTTCATGTTCTTTAATGTTTACTGAGAACACATAACCAAGTTATTGCATCATGATCAAGAAAACACAACATTTACTACTGATTATTGTTCAGCTGCCAAGTGAAACCGCAAACACTACACCGTGGGGATTGCTACAAATTTGCTCCTTTTCAAGCAGCTGCATCAAAATTGCTTCCATTTTGGGGGCCCATAAACAAAAGACAGAGAGCTCTTCTGTGGTTTCCTCTTTTCCACACCACTGATAATCACAATAGCATTAAAATAAAAAAAAACTTGCTTACCATCCTAATTATAGTTATTAAAGGAGTGCTGAAGCATATAAATGTTAAACAAATATGCTACACATTGTCTGTAATTAGCAACCCCCAAATTCTGTATATAGTGAGGTGACATGCACAGACTCTGTTGAGTAAAGGAGGTAACCTGGTCTTGAATGCACAGTGTACTCTAATGGAGTAATTTAAAGAAGTTTCTTGGACACTGGAAGAGCAATGGAGCTTAATATCCTAGTATATGTTTGAATGTGTGTTAGGGACCTTAGGTTGTAAGCTCCTTGAGGGTAGGGACTGATGTGACTGTACAATGTATATGTAAAGCACTGCGTAAATTGACGGAGCTATACAAGTACCTGAAATAAATAAATAAAATAAATAAATATATGGGTATTATGTACTGTATATAGTTGCATGTTACCCATTGCCTATAGTTATCTCCCCTCTTACATTTGGTGATAAGGACAGCCTTTGCCTAATGCAGGATATAGCCCTAGCCTTTTTTTCGGGCAATGTCACCTTGACACAGAGACAATTTAAAGAAAATTTTAATTTGAACAAGGAGGTGATTTAGAGTTTCTGCTGGGCTAAATGAAAGCACATATGCGAGTGAGAAGAATGATGCAAGAGCTGGGTAGCAGAGCCAGGACTGGCTTTGGAGGACTCTATTGGAGGTGTGTAAGTGGCATTTAGAGCATTTTGACCCCAGTAAAGCATATAACTGGAGACCTGGTTTGTGAATGGAGGAAATGTTCCTTCAATTTAGAAAACGGACACTGGATGTTGGGTAGAAGAAAAGTTCTGAAGTGCCAATCAAAGAGAAAAGACCTGATCTCTGCAGCTGTGAACTAAGTCTTACCAACAAGAGTCTTTCTTTTGTTATTGGAACCTCAATGTTATTCTGTTGTTCTACATTCAAGTTCGTTCCTGTTATCTGGATCATTATGTCATTATTATAATTTTAGTTAAGCAAGAGCAATCATGTGTTCTTTGTATCAATACTCATTATTAAAAGAACTTGTGTGCAGAAGATAAAGTATTGCACAGATAATGGAGGTTGGGTCAGATGGTCAGCTGACATGGCAGGGGTGATTACCCAGAAATATATAAGAGGAAAGACCTCCTGTGTTCCCAAGTGTACTGAATTCAGTGACTGATACTCATCAACTTCTATTATTGCCCTCCAGACTGACCTTCTGAGCTAAAAGGAAAGTTTAAGCTGGATAGGTCTGTTAGGATGCAGCATATCAGACCAGCTAAGCTGCAGGCTGACATTTATAACCTGATGTTCCCAGACTTTCTATCCACACACTAGGACAGCAGACCTGCTAAAAAATAAATACCTCAGTGGTAGTTGAAACTCTCATGGAATAATAAAGACTTTGAAAAATACATTTTCACAAGGAGTGTGCAACACTGTACTGTTTCTGAACTAGCTATTTGGCACCAGGCAGATAATGTATAAGGGGGCAAAAGGGGCAATTGCTCTCGACCCCCCTGCCAGAAAGGGCCCCAGACTTTCTTTTTTTTTAAATGAAGCTTATTTAAGGAAATCGTCCAGTTTTCTTGCCAAATTCCCATCATGTCTCACTCAATCGAAACAAAGTTACTTAAAGATTTTGCAGATTCTAAGTGCAGGAAGAAAAACTTTTTGCAGTGTGATGCATAACTGTGATCTATGACTTTCCAGTTCTAATCACTTGTGTAATGTGTATTCTTATAGACAATAAAATTGAGAGAAAAAAAATTTAGACAAGTGTCTTTTTCAGAACCTAACATATACAGAAGTAATGGCTAACCTTGGCACCCCAGATGTTTTGGAACTACATTTCCCATGATGCTCAACTACACTGCAGAGTACATGAGCATCGTGGGAAGTGTAGTTGCAAAACATCTGGGGTGCCAAGGTTTGCCATCACTGATATACAGTATATATATATTTTTTTAGAACAAATGTGACTTATCATTCATTTCAGTTAGCTTTTGTATTTGTCATATAATTTAATTTCTAGGTTGAGGTGCCCCTGAACTTGACGTGCCCCAGGCCCCCCAAGGTCTAAATACGTCACTGGTTAAAGGGTATGCCAATAAGGCATTGTCTGTCAGTTTCTGGTACTTGGAAGCCTGGAGGCAATAATTGGAATATAAGTCTCATTATTGTGAAATCCCATGTCTGTTGTGACATTTCTGGGAAAGGTTACATTTATATCTCTGGTGAGTTGGCATACACTTTACCAAGCTGGCACTACAAAGCTTGGTACAATGTTTCTCATTTAGGGGATAATGAGGTTCGCCACATGTATCATTCACTGTGTTACTAGATAGAAAGTCAGTTTTGCATCGCAAAGTCTTTCTCCTCACAATAACCTTATACGTATTATTTTCAGCTCTCTTAACCACCATAAACATAAGTTGTATTTTTACGACTTGGGTTAACATTTTTTTGCTGGCACTTTAAAGTGGGTCTAAAGTTAAATCTTAACCTTAGGTACACTACTTAATAAGCCTGCCCCATTAAATCCAAATGCCAAAAATTCTTTATTAAATTAGAAGAAATGTTAAGAAATCACATACACTCAATTATGATGAATTACAATGATCAGCTATCTGTTAGTGCATCCAGACCAGAAAAGCCTGTTGACTCTCCACTGCAGAGCAGGACCAGGAAACCCTTTGGATGGCCACCTGTACTGCTAACTGCAGGCCACGCTGATATAAGAGGCAATTACTACAAGAGAACTGTAACAGTGTTTACATTCATAGTATCATAGTAGGTAAGGTCGAATAAAGACAATAGTCTATCCAGTTCAACCTGTGTAGGTGCACGCGTGTCAGTGTCTTTAATTATTTCCCATGTCCCTGTATGTAATGTTCCTTAAGATGCACATCTAATACCGTGTACACACGGGCGAACTTTCTGACCGGACGGGTCCAACAGGCCGAATCTGTCGTACAATCCGACCGTGTGTGGTCTGCATCGGACTTCCGACGGACCGTTTCGGTCGGAAATCCGACGCACTTTAGATTTGAAGCCTGCTTCAAATCTTTACGTCGTAACTCCGCCGGACTCAGTTCCTACCGGAAAGCCCGTTCTTCTGTATGCTGGTCCGACGGATCAGATGCGATGCAAGGGCAGGGTACTGCATCTCGCGCTCGCTGCAATAGCAAAAACCAAATTTTCCTATTGCAGCGAGCGCGAGGGGGAGGCGACTATGTCCTTTAAGTCTGGTATGGATTTTAAGGGAAACCCCCACGCTGAGAAAACGGTGTGGGGTCCCCCCCAAATCCATACCAGACCCCTAACCGAGCACGCAGCCCAGCTGGTCAGGAAAGGGGGTGGGACGAGCGAGCGCCCCCCTCCTGAACCGTACCAGGCTGCATGCCCTCAACATTGGGGGGTGGGTGCTTTGGGGGAGGGGGGGCACCCTGCAGGCCCCCCCACTCCAAAGCACCTTGTCCCCATGTTGATGAGGACAAGGGCCTCTTCCCGACAACCCTGGCCGTTGGTTGTCAGGGTCTGCGGGTGGGGGGCTTATCAGAATCTGGGAGCCCCCTTTCATAAGGGGGCCCCCAGATCCTGGCCCCCCACCCTATGTGAATGAGTATGGGGTACATCGTACCCCTACCCATTCAACTAGGGGAAAAGTGTCAATAAAAAAACACACTAGACAGGTTTTTAAAGTAATTTATTAGACAGCTCTGGGGATCTTCTTCCGACTTCGGGGGTCTCTCTGGCCTCTTCTCCCGACGTCCGGTTCTTCTCCGCTCTCTCCAGCGTCTTCTCCCCATGTCCGGTTCTTCTCCGCTCTCTCCGGCCTCTTCTCCCGCTGTTCGGTTCTTCTCCTGGTGTTCAGCCTCTTCTCCCGCTCTCTGGTTCTTCTGCCGGGCTCCTCCGCAATCTTCTGCTCTTTTGCCGCTCTTTTGCTAGCGGTGGCCTCGGTCTCCTTCATCGTCTTCTCCCCTCTTCTCTTCTTCTTCTTGACACGATGCTCTCTCCCGCAGTAATGTTGTGTGGAGCGCTCCGCAGTGACTTATATAGGTGGTGACCCTGCCCTCTTATGACGTCACAGTCCTGGGGCATGCTGGGACTGTGAGGTCATAAGGGGGGATGGTCACCTGGTGATGTTGACCACGGCCTCTTATGATGTCACAGTCCCAGCATGCCCCGTTATAAGGGGGCGGGGTCACCGCCTATATAAGTCATCGCGCACCGCTCACACACCATTACAGCGGGAGAGAGCGTCGTGTCAACATCGGAAGAAGAGAAGAGGGAAGAAGACGATGCAAAAGTCCGGGCCACCGCTAGCAAAAGAGCGGCAAAAGAGCAGAAGATAGCGGAGGGCCGAACACCGGGAGAAGAACCAAACATGGAGAGAATAGGCCGGAGAGAGCAGAGAAGAACATGACATCAGGAGAAGACGCCGGAGAGACCCCCGAAGTCGGAAGAAGACCCCTGGAGCTGTCTAATAAATTACTTTAAAAACCTGTCTAGTGTGTGTTTTTTTATTGACACTTTTTCCCTAGGTGAATGGGTAGGGGTACGATGTATCCCATACTCATTCACATAGGGTGGGGGGCCAGGATCTGGGGGCCCCTTTATTAAAGGGGGCTCCCGGATTCTGATAAGCCTCCCGCCTGCAGACCCCAACAGCCAACTGCCAGGGTTGTTGGGAAGAGGCCCTTGTCTTCATCAACATGGGGACAAGGTGCTTTGGGGTGGGGGGTCTGGTATGGATTTTGGGGGGACCCCATGCCATTTTTTGGCGTAGGGGGTTCCCCTTAAAATCCATACCAGACCTAAGGGCCTGGTATGCCCCGCGATGGGGCTCGCAAGGTGTTAATCTCGCCGGTAAAAGCGGCGAGATTGACTTCCTTTTCTAGTCCCGTCGTACCCGAGTCACGTTCAAAATGAACGGACTTGTTCGTGTGTGGGCAAGTCTGTTCATTTGGAAAGTCCACTGTAACTCCGTCAGGAAATAGGTCCGCTGGAAAGTCCGGTCGTGTGTAGGCAAGGCCATCCGTAGTCCGGTCGTGTGTAGGCAAGTCCGTTCGCAAAAAAAAGTCCGGAGGAAGTCTGTCAAAAGTCCGTCAGACCAGTCTGTTGGACCAGTCCGGTCGAAAAGTCCAACCGTGTGTACGTTGCATAAGAGTCTCTTAAAACTACCAATACTCCCCACAGACACCACCAATTGTGGAAGAAAGTTCTACGTCCTTATTGCCCTGACAGTAAAAAACCCCCTGCACAGTTTAAGGTTAAACTGCTTCTCCTCCAATCTCAATGTATGGCCCCTTTTCCGCTTACACGCCTTGAGACTGAATAGTTTTTTTCCTACGCTGGTATCGTCATTGAGGTATTTGTAAATCGCTATCATATCTCCTCTCAAGCGTCTTTTCTCCAGCGAGAATAAATTTAGTGTTTGCAGTCTTTCCTCGTAATTAAGGTCCTCCAGACCCCTTATTAGTTTTGTTGCCTTTCTTTGTTGCCCTTCTTTGTAAAGTTCCAGCACATCCCTTTTGAGGACTGGTGACCAGAACTGGATAGAATACTCCAGATGTGGTCTAACCAATGTTTTATAAAGTGGTAGGTAGGGTTGTCCCGATACCACTTTTTTAGGACCGAGTACAAGTACCGATACTTTTTTTCAAGTACTCGCCGATGCCGATTACCGATACTTTTTTTTTAATGTCACGTGACAGTTTTTTTTTTGCTATTTTTTTTGGGGGGGGGGGGGGGGGGTGAACGTTGTATGTGTGTGTGGTTTTTTTTTTGTTTTCTTTTACAATTTTTATTTTTTACAATAATATTTTTTTATTATTTATTGTTTTTTTTTTTTTTTTTTTTTAAATCAGCCCTGTTGGGGGGCTTTGGTGAGATATCAGGGGTCTTAACAGACCTCTGATATCTCCCCCTTGAAACAGAGAAAGAGACAGAGGATAGAGATTCCCCAGTCCCTTTCTCTGCAGCGTCAGCTGCACTGAGAATGAATGGAGAGAAGACAGCGGCTTCTCTCCATTCATAAACTGACACATCGTAATCACAGAAGATTACAATGTTTCAGTTATGTGAATGGACAGAGTCAGCTGACTCTATCCATACACAAAGGAAGGAGGGGGAGGATGGAGGAACTGAGGGGGAGAACGGAGGGAACAGATGAGAGAGGAATGCAGGGGACAGATAAGGATAGAGGAACGGAGGGGGAGAGATAAGGAGAGAGGAACGGAGGGGGAGTACGGAGGGGGACAGATAAGGATAGAGGAACGGAGGGGGAGTACGGAGGGGACAGATAAGGATAGAGGAATGCAGGGGACAGCGGAGAGGCACAGAGGAACAGAGGGGGCACGGAGGAGGATGCAGTGACAGTCAGCTGTGAGCGATCACTGCTGTATGTCACTAAAGCTGGTGAAAGCCGCTGGGGGAGAATCCTGTAACTCCCCCACACGCCGATCACAGCTGTCTTCCAGGTATCGGGGGAAGCATCGGGAGCATTTGCCCGAGTACAAGTACTTGGGCAAATGCTCGGTATCGGTGCCGATACCGATACTAGTATCGGTATCGGGACAACCCTAGTGGTAGGATTATTGTTCTATCTCTGGAGTATATCTATGCATGCTAATATTCTGCTGGCCTTGGTAGCTGCAGCTTGACATTGCATGCTATTGCTAAATCTGTCATCTACTAGGACCTAGGATCTTTCTTCATCCTTGATTCCCTCATTGGTTCTCCCCCTAGTGAGTAGTTTGCATTTATGTTTTTTGCCCCCAAGTGCATTACTTTACATTTCTCCACATTAAACCTCATTTGCTATGTAGTTGCCCACTCCATTATTTTGTTCAGGTCTTTCTGGTAAATTTCTATATCTTTATGAGAAGTTATTGACCTGCTCAATTTTGTGTCATCCGCAAAAACTGAGATTGAGCTATTTATTCCGTCCTCTATATCATTTATGAATGAATTGAATAGAATAGGTCCCAAGACAGAACCACTTACCACTCCAGACCAGTCTGAGTACACATTATTCATCACTACCCTTTGGACACGCCCCTGTAACCAGTTTTTAACACAAGAACAAATCTAATGGTCCACGCCTGTAGACCTCAACCTGTAGATTAAGTATTTATGGGGGACTGTATTGAATGCCTTTGCAAAATCCATGTAGACTAAATGCACAGGCCTTCCCCTGTCTAGATGGCAGCTCACTTCCTCATAGCATGCGAACAGATTGGTCTGGCAAGAACGACCTTTCATAAACCCATGCTGATGACTACTTAAGATATTGAACTGTTTAAGACTCTAATGCCTCCTACACACGATTGGACTTTCCGACAACAAAACCGTCGAATTTTGTCCAAAGGGTGTTGGCTCAGACTTGTCTTGCATACACACGGTCACACAAATTTTGGCCAACAATTACGAATGTAGTAACGTACTAGACGTACTACGTGGTTTTTCAGGTCTTTAGCGCCACCCTTTGGGCTCCTTCTGCTAATTTCTTGGAAGTAGAAGTTTGGTGAGTGTTGATTCGCGCTTTTCTTTTCGCGTTTTTCATTTAGCGATTTTCAGTTTGTTTCTGAACGGCCGTTCGTCAACCAGACATGTTGCGGAATCAGAGGAGATAACGTGTCATTTATTATTGGCCTTGGAGTTATTGCTTTGACATTATTTTTTTGGTTGAATAATTATTTGATTTGGTATATTTTCTATATTTTTGGATGCATAGAATGCACTTTTTGGTTAAGTTTTATTGGCAGATAGCATGTCTAATTTTTTGCACAATAAAAAAATTGTGGAGAATAATACTTGGCTATGTGTTTTACTTCAAATGACAGTTTGGGAGTAGGCAGTTACATTTTAAAAAATACATGTAAAATTGACAAGGGACACCAACATAGTTGTATATTTGATCTTAAAAACTACGGGATAATGGTGTTGTGGTAATATGCACAAATAAATAAAAAAAAAACCCATAATAATATTATTCTTGATATCACTAGAAAAAAAAGCCTTTGAAAATTCATTTGCAATAATTCCATCAGTATCACCAGCAAGGCAGCTTCATTATTATCCCATTAAAGAAAAAGAGAATGTGAGCTGCATTTGTAGATTTCATAATTTGCCACGTCACAAATGTTAATTCTCCATTCCAAACACTAGTTTACAAGACCGACCGCTTCTGCTTCTGAGCATGCGTGTTTGTACTTTGATTTTTGTCCGATGGACTTGTGTACACGCGATCGGAAAATCAGACAACACACATTTGATGGCAGAAAATTTGAAGACATGCTAGCTAACATTTGCTGGCGGAAAGTCCTACAACAATTGTTCGATGGAGCATACACGCGGTCGGATTTTCCGCCAACAGCCTGACATCCAACATTTCCCGTTGGAAAATCCAATTGTGTGTACGAGGCTTTAGTCTCTGTATTGTGCTGCCACTTAGCACCATCTTTACAAAGTATTACTGACAGCTTCTAATATTTCAACAGTAGCATTTTCCATTTATCCGTGTTTCCCTGCATACTTTTTTCCATTTTGTTATATTTTGTCAATTTCTGATCCATTCCTTCAGGAAACTGACAGTTTAGCTATCCACATTTGGTCATTTATCATTACACAACAATTGGTGCCTATGAGCAGGATCAGCCACTTCAAATAATGGTGATGGGAGTATGAGAAGGAGACAAACAACATATTACAACTTCTGTAGCAAGCATACACATGAAAGACAAAAACAGAACATTCCATAGCTCAACTCACCAACCAGTCTGCCAACCGACCAAATTAACCTGTCCAACAGTCTGCGTTAAAAACAGGGGTTTAGTTAGCACTTGCAAATGCATGCATAAGCTGCAAGGCCTCTTCACAACACCTTGTCTGGATTCCTGCTGCAACAGCTACCCAAGCATGCAGGGCCAGACCAGGCCTTGCATGACTGGATTATAGGATTGCAGGGCCTGATCCAATTATATGGGATTCCACCCAGGCAGAAAGCTTTAGAGCCTGAGGTGAGGAGGTTAATAGAAAATTACTCCTGAGATAAGATAGTTAGCCATCTGGAAGCAGTGTACTGCCAGGAAATAATGTTAGGAGATATCAGGGCTTGCTTTTTTGGTAGAAAGCAGAGAGTCCCTCCTAAAATATATACTGAAAGTGTAAAGTGTGATTCAAGAGGGATGCTAGTGAGAACCTGCCCAAGTTCATGAGTGACAGCTGTCTTAAACGTTGGAGGTTTGATGGTGTCTACTATCTGCTCTTCCACCAATTATCTCCAAGATCCTCAGGAGAAGCTATAGACTCTAATGATACCACACAGCCTGATGATCACCCAGCTCAGGTCCTTGTTCCCACTGTGAGGCCCTCTATCCAACTGTCTACAGGCATACCTAAACTTGAAAAAGAGTGATCTCGTGTTCTTGAAGATGGGCCTAAAATTCATTAGTCCCTGAGGTGGTCCCAGAGTTCTAACATTGAGAAATTCACAGACTGCACAAGGAGACTTTGCATGGTATGTGAACTTGACTGGGACTGTCTGGGACTGCAAGTTCAAGTGGGGTGGAGTATAGTGTGCCCCTTTACTTGCCTTCCTCAGTGACGAGTGCAGGCTTCTTTAACTCCATTCCCCACAATCCCTTAGGCTCCCACGTTCCTCTGAGCTCCCACCATTCCCCAGTCTTCTGGACATGCCCAGGGAATATAAATTCAAGCTCTTTCCCCCCTCCTGGGCTTAGAAGAGCCACAACTGATGGGACAGCAGTGACTGGGCATGTGAGCTGTCACCAGGCACTGGGATTTCCAATGTTGTGCACGGTATGTGTGCCACCGGTGAGAAGAAAAGCATGCAGCTCTTGCAAGTCCCAATCACTGTAGAGCACCTTAAACCAGCAGCATCTGGACTGCAGAGTTTCCAGTGGGGTGGGCCTGTGCATACAAGACCAGAGTCTCCCTGCTACTGCATCCAGATCAGAGTTAACTGTGGCCTTAACACTGCAGAGCAGGACTAGGAAATCTTTGGAAAGCATGTGTACTGCCAGCTGCAGGCCACCCTCTTGCTAATTTGTATTGTGCTCCCACCTAGCACCCTCTTTAGGAACTACTCCTGACAGCTTCTATGATTCCACCATATAATTTTTTTTTATCTTTGGTCTATATTTCTTACATACATCTTTACCATCTTGTTATTTTTTTTCAATACGCAATGTATTCTCTCAGTAAACTCTGTTTACATACCCTTCTTCTGGTCTTTGGCTGCTCTACTATTATGCAACAAGTGTACTTGAATAACCCCTAACATAGAGTAGTGAGCCATAAATTTAGTCAAAATAACATCTAAGGACATTTAGGAAAGTCTGTAAAGCATGAGGATACGTTTGCGGGTTCAGCCTCTTCTATTTCGTCCTTGTGTGCAAATCTTTACCCTTTTAGGCAAAGTAGGCATTTACTGTTTCATAAACTAAAGGAAACCTCAATCTGATGCAGTGGTATGTTTTACAGTGTGGACTACCATCCATGTGTTTTGTATTTTTCAAATTTCAAGAGTTTTTTCAAGGTATAGTCCTGGGAGCCATGGCTGCTTACAATGAAGGGAAAATGTTTTTGCTGGGAACCAGTTAGGGTTGCAGTGCACAAAGGAGCTACTCAGAGATGATCACTCAGATATGGGCTTTGCTTTATGTACTAAGCAATCAAAGAAAACAGAATGAATATTCACAAGGTGGCACAAACTTCCAGCAAGAAAAAGAAGTTGCTTATATAGGAAGGATATAGGATATTACACATCCTTTTTCAGATTGCTATGAAAGCAGCTAGTGTGTTGTAGCATTAATATTTTAGGATGAAGAGGTCTCAGTAATTATAGGGGCCTATTAAAATCTTAAACATAAGCACAATGTGACAGAATTGATGACCTGGCCAATTACTAATGCTTATCATTAGAATTGAGATGACCAACGCATATACATGCTACATAAAAGCAATCACTGACAACTATTTTTTCATAAAAATTTGACATAAGGTTCAGAAATAAAATATAACAATTGCCATAATGGCTCTATATTCCAACATACAATAAATAATAACATTAAACATATACAACTAGGACATGATAAATGGGGGATTTATAACATTTCATATCCTGGAGGAAATATTCCTTTGAGATTAAGATAAGTTGATTTGCTTACCTGTGGTTTTTAGTCAATTTAAATTTTGACCTTTGCAAGTGCTTTGACATGTTTTACAAACAGTGATTATGTGGGCCATTGAAAGCATTAATAGTTGAAAATCATAGCCTGTTTTCACATTACACAGAAGTATGACTGCAAGCTTCTGTAATCTGGCTAGTCATTAGTTACTGCTCAGCCTTCTGTCTCCAGCCCGGAAATTAGTCTGGGAGGACTTCAGATAGCTGAACAACTAGTCAGGATTTATCATACAGCTACACAGAAGAGGCCTTCTGAAGGGGAATTACATGTGTTCAAAATTAGGAGAAATGCCTATGTTAAAAAGCTGTAGATTACACAATTTCACAATCCAGGAGAGGAGTTGAGAACAGAGCTATGCTAAGTAGAAATTGATGGGAAATGGAAGAACTTTTATGTGAAAAACTGCTTGATTAAAAAAGATAATTTACACTGTGTTACGAAGGACCTTGTCTGAGGCAGTTTTGGAATGGGGTATGAACAGAAGACTGGGAAATACATTTATTATTAAAGACAAACAGTGAACTGCAATATAAACACAGTTACTGTAATACATATTTTCATATTAAACAGTATATAATCCTATATGCTTATAAAATATTGGAGGGCCATGGCTAAGTCTCATCCAGTTTTAGGCCATTCTTTGTTCATGCTCCCCATTGACTTAACAGGTGAACACCCTTCACTTGTTCCCATTGTCTCTTTGCCCACACTTTTCCTTTCAGTTTACTAGTTGCAGAGCTTCTTTGAGCCCAGCACAACTTTAATTCCAAGCAAGTTTGCATGACTGAGATTAGAAACAAACTTAGACATACTGCATCATTAGGGCTACAGCCAGGATCACTAGCAAAAAAAATTGCGAGGGTTGGTTAGCATTGAACTAGGGTCACCAACATGCCTACTGTAAAATAACGTTATCATAGCTCATCTAAAAGATAACTCTCAGAAAAAGCACAACATATGGGTATAGGACAAGAGTAACACACTTTGTAGAAATAAGCGATTTGAAGCAAAGGCTAGTGGGTAGTATTTTTTCACAGATGTGGTACTTTGGGGGAGCACTTAAAGGCAATGCCTGCCATGATAAATTATGGACCCCCTCTTTTTGCTTTCTCTTCTTATAGCTTTTTGCATTATACCCCAACACATTGTTCTGAAACCTACTTTGTCTTTGGGAGCGTATTGAAAGCAGGAAAATAGCTCTGGCTTATGTTACTGCAGTTCCCTAAACTATTTGTTCCATCAATGCCTGCAGCCAATTAACATATGGCATAGGAATTCTCTTGTGGATGGAAACATGAACAACAACAGTATTACCAATATACATTGTAGATTTGGACTCTTTGGGGTTGATTTATCAAAAACAATTAGACTGCTCACTTTGCAAGGGAATATTCCACAGTGTTTAAAGAATAAGGTGAAGCTCTGATGACAGCAAAATGCAGTTTTTTTTTTTTTTTATCCTTCTTGCACTTGATTGTGTATTCTTTGTAAAATTTTATTTTGCCACATTCACTAATTTCTGGGGAAAATACCCTTGCAAAGTGTAACTTCAGTGTAACAGTTTTGAGAACTCAAACATCTTTCCTGTGAAGCGGCTTTTATACAGGAAACTCATCTAACACATACTACCAATGCCAAACTTAATTCCTTCTACTATCAAGTGTGGTACTATAGCTTATCTGACACCAACAAAGCCAAAGGTGTCACCATAGGTTTCATAGAAACATCTCTTTTCAACTTTTTAAAAGGTTCCACAGGAAACATGTTCTGTACCCTAGATACCATATAATCTCCTGTTCAGAATGAGAATAATTTTATCTCCCAAACCAAGTCAGCTGGATTCTCCCATGGCCTTATTGTGTTGATGGGGGATTTTAATATAGCCATAGATCCTACCCAAGATACATCCACAGTATTTTCCTCTATTCTGCATTATCGCCTTGTGTTTCTCTGTAGTTGTCTCCGCAATAGTCAATTAATGGATGTATGGAGAATGCTAGAGATGTTGACCATCATTTAGACCTATTACGAAAGGAATCAATAGAGGCCACTACCTACCATTTCAGACCACTCACTATAACAGCTCAACTTCACATTCTTTCTCTTCCTCTTTGATTATTAATCCCAAGCCCATCTTTCTTCACGGCCCAAAGAAACACTACAGATCCTAGAACCTAATATCACCGAACTTAAATCCGCGCTAAAATCGATGGCTAAAGTTAAAACCTCAGGCCCTGACTGCTTTACTGTCACTTACTACTGTGCAATTTAAGACACTCTAATATCACATCTCAAAGTGTATGCAAACTCTCTAATGGTGAGGACTTCAGACCTAAAACCCTTCATGCCCTCATTACCGTCCTTCCCATACCTGGGAAAGATCCCACCATTTGTTTCAGTTACAGTCTGATCTCATTACTGAATCTTGATGAAAAATTATGCTCTAAAGTATTTGCCAATACATTGCTCCCCTTTCTCCCTAGATGGGTATTGCCTGAACAAACCAGCTTCATACCAGGCAGGGAGGCACAAGATAATGCTCTTCACACCCTCTCCTCTTCTGCCCATATGCACATTTTTGGTACTCTAAACGATCCCTTTAACTTACACAATGGGATCCAACAAGGCTGACTCCTTTCCCCAATTTTGTTTTCCCTCTCACTTGAAACATTCCGTTTCACCATCCACAATAACCCGAACATACATGGCATTCGAGTGAAGAGATTTATAACACAAGTATGCAGCATATGCAGAAGATATTTTAATTTACATCCAACATCCCTTAATCACCCTCCCTAATTTGATGTTGCCCTTCACCTCCTTTGGGGAAACTTTCAAATCTAAAACTTAATCTAAATAAATCTGAGACCCTTAAAGTGATTGTAAAGTCTTGGTCTTTTTTCTCTAAAAATAACAAACATTTTATACTTACCTCCTCTGTGCAACGGTTTTGCACAGAGCAGCCTGGATCCTTCTCTTCTCAGGTCTCTCTTCAGCTCTCCTGGCCCCTCCCTCCTGTTGAGTGCCCCCACAGCAAGCAGCTTGCTATGGGGCACCAAAGCTGAGTCACAGCTCCCTGTATCCATTTAGACACGGAGCCCCGAACTGGCCCCGCACCCTCTTTCCTGATTGTCTGACTGGCTTTGATTGTCAACAGTGTGAGCCAATGGCACCATTGCTGTGTCTCAGCTAATTAGGAGGAGCACTCATGGACATGGTTGGAGAGAGATGGAGTACAGGTAAGCATTAGGGGGTCCTGGGATGTCTGCTGCACACAGAAGGTTTTTTATCTTAAAAAACCTTCTGCCTTTACAACCCCTTTTAGAGGGCCGACAACTTAAACTGTCCTTCACCTTTTACTTGAAAAACAAAACCATTAAAATACTTAAGAATCCTCCTCACTCCCAGGCTATCTAACCTTTTAAAGTCAATAACATGCCTCTGTTGAACGTGATTAAACATGACTTACAAAGGTGGATCTTGTTATCTCATTCATGGTTAGGAAGGATCAATGTAATTAAAATGAATACTTTGCCCGAGTATTGTTCTACCTTCAAATAATACATTATGTGTCCCTTCCAGGCCTTTTCTCTCTGCTACATTCTTTAATCACTAAACACTGTATGTGCGGAACAGAACTAATCCAAGAATCACCCGGTCTGTCTTAACCACTTAATAACCAGGCCATAGCCGAATGACGGCTACGGCGTGGCTCGATAACTCTGGGAGGGCGTACTATGATGTCCTCCCTTTATAGCGCTCCTGATCACGGATCACAGTAAAGGGCCAAAGAGAGCAGTCCTTTACCACGTGATTGCTTCGTCCAATGATGGAGCGATCACTGTCAACAAACCAGTGTCATGTCCAGTTCTCTCCGCTGCTCACACCGATCATGTAAGCAGTGGAGGGAGAAGCTGCAGCGTGAGGCTGTGTGAGTTTTTTCCCCCCAAATTGCAAGTGTCCAGAAGTGCCCATCTGTGCCAGATCTGTGCCCCATATGTGCCCCAGCAGTGCCCCATCAGTACCCAACAGTGCCATATCTGTGCCACATAAGTACCCAACAGTGCCACATCAGTACCCAACAGTGCCACATCTGTGCCACATCAGTACCCAACAGTGCAACATCTGTGCCTAGCAGTGCCATATCAGTACCCAGCAGTGCCACATCTGTTTTCCAGCAGTGCCACATCAGTACCCAGCAGTGCCACATCTGTGCCCCATCAGTGCTCTACAATGCCCCATCAGTGCACATATGTTTCCCATTAGTGCTACGTCAGTGCCCACCAATGCCCCATCAGTGCCACGTTAGTGCCCAGCAATGCCCCATCAGTGCCACATCTGTGCTTTACAGTTCCCTACAGTGGCACATTTGTGCTCTACAGTGCCACTAAAGTGCCCAATAGATCCCATCAGTAAGTGATCATCATGCCACCCTATCATGCATAGAAAAGTGTGTTTTTCATTTTCTTTCCACATTTTCCAAAAACGTGTGTAAATGACATGTTCAAGGGACTCATTATGCCTCATAGAATATACGTTTGGGTGTTTGGTTTCCAAAATTGGGTCATTTTGTGGGCATTTTCATTGTCCTGGTGCTCCAGGGCCTTCAAAGGTGTGATAGGTTGTCAGGAAATGAAATGTGTAATTTATGTCCCTAGAACACCTGACATGCTCCCTGCATGTTGGGCCTCTGTATGTGGCCAGGCTGTGTAAAAGTCTCACACATGTGGTATCGCTATACTCTGGAGGAGTAGCAGAATGTGTTTTGGGGTGTCATTTGTGGTATGCATATGTGTGTGAGAAATAACCTGCTAATATAACAATTTTGTGAAAAAATAAATAATAAATCCTAATTTTGCAAAGAAATTTGGGAAAAAATAACAACTTAAAAAAAACTCATCATGCCTCCTATTAAATACCTTGCAATGACTAATTTCCAAAAAGGGGTAATTGGAGGGTATTTGTACTGTCCTGGCCTGTTAGGGCCTCAAGAAATGAAAACTGACTATTAAGCGATCAGTGGTCTTTGATTGCTTAGTTCTCAGTCTTAGAAGAGGCGGGGGACAGATGCAGCATCGGATCAATGCGGCATCCACCATCTATGGATAAATGGCATTACAGACAACTATCCCAATTCATACATTCACTACCTAAGCCTCTACGGTGCCTGAAAGAACTTAACCCCATCGAAAATGTTCTATCATCCTCTTCCCCTCTGAGGAACAGTGTTTCCTAATTTTACCTTGCTGTTTTAAATATAGATTCCTCTTCTTACCCTCACTATCTAACCTCCTGGGAACAAGAGCTGTGAGATACCCTTGCAGAGGACCAAATTCTTAACCTCCCTGGCGGTATTCCCGAGTCTGGCTCGGAGTGGATTTTACATACCAAAAGCGGTATCCCCGAGCCAGACTCGGGCTTGCATCGCAGGATCCAGGAAGAGTTTACTTACCTTGTCCCCTGGTTCCTGCGATGTCTCCCCGCTGTGATCGGCGAGCCGCTGTGTCTCGCTCGATTCACAGTGCCGAGCTCCGTTCCCTGCGAGCGTTGCGACGCACGGGGACGGAGTTCGGCGGTAAATTCAAAAGTGAAACACATAGTATAGATACAGCATACTGTAATCTTACAGATTACAGTACTGTATCAAATAACTACACATCCCCTTTGTCCCTAGTGGTCTGCCCAGTGTCCTGCATGCAGTTTTATATATATAAAACTGTTCTTACTGCCAGGAAACTGGAGATTGTCCATAGCAACCAAAACTGTCTCTTTACATCAAAAGTGGTTTTAGACCAGCTAGAAAAAAGCGATAATAAATTATAATCACTTGCAGAATTGAGCGATAGTGATTTGTGGGGAGATCCGTCATCAAACACTAAAAGTAATAAAAGCTAAAATTCTGCAACTGTGCAAATTTCAGTGTTTTTGATTTGATTACATTATTATATAATTTTTATTATTATTATATTATTATGTGTTTTAATTATTTATAGTTATTTATTATATTATAATTTTTTATTTCGTTTTTCAAACTTTATCATACCCGGGATGTCTACTAGACTCTTGTTTGGACAGATTTAAGTGAACTATTCCTAAGAATTACAGGCCTACAATATAAAACGCCAAATTTCTGTGCAAAATAATTGTACCGCTTTCAGCACCTAAAATCTGAAATAATCATACCGCCAGGGAGGTTAAGACTCTGCAGTTGTCCCATGTCTCCTCCAATTCATTGAAGATGACGGAAGTGAATTACAAATTATTATCCTATTGGTATTACACACCTGCTAAACTTCACAGAATGTTCCTCGAAGTTTCGAATTGCTGCTAGAGAGGTTGTGGTTTGGTTGCCATGCATGCCCACATCTGGTTAGATTTTCTGCATATAGGCCCTTACTGGATCTCTATTTTGCAATGGATTTCTATTGTACAAGGCAGTAACATTCAAGACAAACCATGGGCATTTTTCTTTCACTGTACAAGGGAACCTACAGGCTGATAGGAACATTCCATCATCCCTCACCTATTAAAAGTAGCCAAATCCCTCATACCAACTTATTGGAAACAGAAGTCTATTCCTACCATTAAACATTGGTTTCAAACAACTGATCATATCTACCTAATAGAAGAGCTTACACATGAATCTTACAACTTAACCCCCATTTTCAATAAGATATGGGCTTGTTGGTTTGCTTTTAAATGTACTTCTTCTTACTTGGATATTATGTCTGCTCCTTGAGTGTGGATTCTATGTGTATCCAAATGATTTCTCAGATGCTGATTTCGTTTAAAGCTCCTACATCGGAGACCTTCCCTACTCTCTTCCCTTTACCTTCTCCGCCTTCCCTTTTTTCTTACCTTCTTACCTCCCTCTCTTTACTTTTCTTTTTCTCTCTTACATCAGAGTTTGTTTTAATATTTTATTAGTTGATAGTTGTAGCTCTGTAAATATACGGTTTGGTATATATGGTTTGGTTACACATATTATTATACTACACTGATATTGTACACATGGTTTATTATGTCTACCCTGTCTGTAAACTCTTTAGCTTCCTCAAAAAGTTTAATGACTTCATCCATCTGACACTTTGTACTATCCATTTTGTACTTTGTAAACTTGTTTCAATAAAAATGAATTAAACAAAACAAACAAAAACATAAAGCTCCTAGCTCCAAGCTCCCTTTCCCTGCAAAGAGACTACTGATGGGCCATAACACTCATATCTTCATGCTGCTGCTCATCAACAAACATGCATCAAATTGTATTTAGCTATTCCATGGACAAGTATGAGAGCATAGTGGTAAATATAGAATAATGTTGCTGCATCTTTCAGTGAAATCAAATTGCAAACTCACAAAATGGACTTCTTCCTTGCTGGTATGATAAACAAATATTATTTAGTTGTTGTTGGATGAGAAAGAAATGCCTGTTTTTTCATGCCAGTGTTTTGTTAAAAATAAAAATCCCATTCAAGTAAAACAGCCAGTCTGTCTGCCATACAAAACGTTTCCTGTAGTATTTTAGAAAAATGTAATTGCAATGCACACTTTAATAGTAACTAAGAAAACATAAAGAACCAATAAAGCATTACCAAGCTTTGTCTAACTCTAGGTTCACATTTATGCGGTTTCGGTCGATGCGGTTTTCAGGTGCATTTTTGAACATGTGTTTTTTTATGCATTTTGGCGGGTGGCCCCACCTCTTAACTATTTAAGAACTGTCACACGGCAGAGCAGGTAGACAGCGGGAGTCTTTGATATGAGGGGGGCTTTCTTTTTCTTTTTTTTTGGGTTCGGTGGTGTGGCGGGCATCGTGAATGAGGATGGATCTACACCAGGGGACATATTGTTTTATTTTTTAATAACAGACTTGTAGTGTCTTTATTCACTTTTTACACTTTTTTAGGGGTACTACCCATTTACATAAGGGGGGCGGGATCTGTGGGCCCCCTTGTTAAAGGGAGCTTACAGATTCTGATAAGCCTCCTGCCCGCAGACCCCCACAACTACTGGCCAGGGTTGTGGGGAAGAGGCCCTTGTCCCCATCAACATGGTGACAAAGTGATTTGGGGTGGGGGGGCAGAGCCCCCCTGCCCAAAGCACCCCCCATGTTGAGGGCATATGGCCTGGTATGGTTCAGGAGGGGGAGCGCTGGCTCGTCCCCTCACTTTCCTGACCTGCAGGGTCTGGTATGGATTTTGGGGGGGACCCCATGCCATTTAAAAAAAAAATGGGGGTTTTCCTCAAAATCCATACCCCACCCAAGGGGCATGGTATGGATTGGGGGGACCCACACTGTTTTTTTGATGATTTTTTTATTGCTGCCAATGCTTGTTTTTACATTCAGCTGTCAGCGGGGAAGCCTACTGAGAGCTGATGACTCATTAGTTGTTAAGGTCATGGCGGCCGGCTTCCCAGCCCGCTCCTTAACAATCTGCTTTAGACACTGGGGATTATTTACGAAAGGCAAATCCACTTTGCACTTCAAGTGCACTGAAAGTGCACTTGGAAGTGCACTAATAGTGCACTTGGAAGTGCTGTCGCTGTAGATCTGAGGGGAAGATCTGAAATGAGGGGAAGCTCTGCTGATTTTATCATCCAATCATGTGCAAGCTAAAATGCTGTTTTTTGTTTTCCTTTATGTCCCCCTCAGATCTACAGCGACTACACTTAAAAGTGCACTTGCAGTGCACTTTCAAGTGCACTTGCAGTGCAAAGTGGATTTGCGTTTTGTAAATACCCCCCAGTGTGTTATGTAGAGGAAAAAAAATGCAAAATGCAAAACGCATTTAAAATGCATCAAAAACGCAACACTTGCATTTTTGGAGCGGGTCCATTGAAGTCTATTATAAGCAAAACCCAATCTGTTGCCAGGAAAAAAGTCCCTGATCCTTTGCAATAACGAATCGTCTGAAAAACGCATAGGTGTGAACATGCACCATAGGAAACCATTTTAAATGGACTGTAGTGTATATCTGCAAACTGCAAAACGCACTTAACAATGCATAGGTGTGAACCTAGGGTAAAGCAAAAATCTTGATATTGATGTCACTGTTTTTTCATTGTTAATAATAAATAATGTTATCAACCAGCATTTAGGCCACTGAAAATAAATTATTATCTTGCAGCAACATTTATAAATGCTTACTTTTTCTAATAGCAATATAAGAAAAAATGTACAAATATATTTTTACCATTATATTGCAGGACAATAAATAATAGCTATATTAACAGTTATATAAAGTGTTTTTTTTTAACCACACAGTATTCAACAATGAGAAACTTCAAAGCTACACTTGTTGTTAAAGTAAAACAAACATAAAAATTTGTCACAAAGAAAACCCTGTTTCTTTTCCTTTATTATATATTTTTGTTACTGAAAGAAATATGTCTTCATTCTGCTGCACACATACAGTATAAACCATCCACTTTAAAATGAAACTGCTCTTTTAGCCACATCTCAAATATGTACTGTAACTCCCCATGAGTATTGATATACATACTGTTGGGGAGCAGGTTACCATTGCCCAATAAATGCCAAATACAATGACATGTGGCAGGCCTTTAAGAAAAAAGAAATGTTGTTGTATTACCGCCACATTAGACAAAGTAGGGTTGATTTACTAAAGGCAAATAGACGGTGCACTTTCCAAAGTGCAGGTGTTCCACAGCTTAGTAAATGAGGCAAAGCTTCACTTTGCAAAGAGTACCCAATCACGTGCAATGAAAAAAAAAACTGCAGTTTTGCTTGCACATGATTGGATGATGGAAGTCAGCAGAGCTTCTGCTCATTTACTAAGCTGTGGAGCAACTGCTTTTGCAGAGTGCAACTGCACTTAGCAAAGTGCACAGTGTATTTGCCTTTAGTAAATCAACACCAAAATGTCAGCAGTTGTATCAAAAATAGCAAAAGCGAGAACATACTGCAGTTCCCCAACTTCATGCAACAAAATGTTAGCAAACCTATTATTAAAATCAGTGGATTATTTCATACCAGCACTCATAAACTGTAAAATATATACAGTATATTAACAGTGAACATTGAAAAAAACAAGAAACTTTATTGTTTAACAACAACAGACATGTCATAGCTTACCTCTCTCACACTGAGGTCCAGTAAATCCATACACGCAAGCACATCGATTATGTCCAATACAACGTCCTCCATTTTGGCAGGTATTTTCACAGACAGCTGCAAAATATATTTATTTTAAATTACAAAAGCCTGGTAACATTAATACTGCAAACACATTTTATTTTTATACATTTGATGTTTTTTTCCCTGCATAGAGTAATAAACAATAATTAAAACATTGCACTTACTGTATGTAGTGTATGCATTACCATATCCAGGTTATGCATTTAAGGCAGTCCATTAATTTAGAATGGGCTGCCACACACAGCAATGAAAAAAGAAACAGAATTGAATTTTTTTAAGTTCTCTGCACCACAACAAACCTACTGTATGTATTCCTTGGGGGGCCTTTGAAAATAAATTGAATTGCAATGCTTTGCACAAAGTACCATGCATTACTGTGCATTACTGGTGCTCAAGAGAAAGGGCATGGGGCAGCGATGGCAATTGTAGGGGCTTAGGGATAAATGAAAAGTACAAACAATAATTCACAGTGGTAAAACCTCCTACAGATACAGCTACAAATCGTTATTAGAACCAGCCTGTACATACTGTATGTGTTCTGAGAAGTGTTCTTGCAGCATCCAGTTGTGAATTAGTGATCCTGAATTTTGGTTTGCAATAAACCTTTCAAAGGGGGTTAGGCTGGCCATACATTATACAATTTTCTGTACAATTTTCTGTAAATTTTCTTTAGATTTACCTTCAACTATATAATGGAAGGGCCTGCCTAATTGGATACAATTGAAAGTGTTGTTTAGTTTTGTCCTCATATTATACGGTTTTCGGTAAATCTAAGGGAAATTTGTACAAGAAAATTGAACATGTATGGCCAGCCTTATTTACTAAAACTGGGCAGTTCAAAATCTGGGGCAACTCTGCAAATAAATCAAACAGCGTCCAGGTTTTATTGACAAAGCTTAATTGAACAAGCTGAAGTTAGAAGCTGATTGGCTACTATTATGCACAGCTCCACCAGATTCTTTCCATGCACCAGTTTTAGTAAATCTACCTCATAGTGTCAAAGTCTACCCCTCTCTGTACCATTAGTACTCTCTTATATTTTAGATATTACATTTCAGTAAATTGACATATCTCGTGTCAAAGCATACCAAAATATATCTTTACTAGTGCATCAAATGTTTAGCCAGAAAATAGAGAAATGGAGGTGCTCATTATCTATCAGGATTTTATTACTGCCTGTGTCCCTCATGGCCACATTTCCTTTCATTTTCTTTTACCAAAACAAGAAGAGAGGGAAAATCTTTCCAACAGGGACTCATATTGCAATAAAAACTCAACAGAGTCTGTAATCCTTCCCAAATCTAGATCGAATTGACCTTTCAATGCACTCATTTTGAATCCGACAAAATCAAACAGTACACTGACACCGGAAATCAATTTCGTTTTTTGTTTTCTCAAAACTGTTATGAATGTTTGCTCATACTTGCATGTCACACTTTCTGCAGTACCTTTTTAGAATAGTTCTAGATATCTTCAACTGCAGGTTGTCTGCTAACCTGTTTTTTTTAATTTTCTAATGAAGAACCATTGTTTTTCACAGTGATGCAGCAATAGGAGGATATGATGCATGTGTATATGCGCATGTGGATCTTAAGGCAAAGGATAATTAATAACTGTTAGGTGGTATACTAACATTTGACACCACTGAATGTACCTTTTTAGTGAAGTGAAAATTCATGTCAATTGCATATTACAGGAGAGAGTGATAGTATGAGCATTTGGCAAATGGGTTACCAAGCATAATGCTTTTGGATCAATGTTATTATTTATTTTACATAAAATGTATAGACTGATATTGTTTATAATGTTTTCATTATAAAATTCCTATAAAATCTTTATTTCCCAAATAGTCATTTAATACAATGCACTTCCATGACACTGTAGGGGCTATTTACTAAAGCTGGCAAGTGTAAAATCAGGTGCAACTCTGCATAGAAACCAATCCGCTTCCAGATTTTATTATCAAAACTTAATTGAACAAGCTGAAGTTAGAAGCTGATTGGTTACCATGCACAGCTGCACCAGATGCTGCATCTGTCCCCCGGCATCTCTGCACTAAGAACCAAACCATCGAACATTGCTGATGGCTCGGTTCTCTCACCTCCCCGAGTGGAGAGCTGCTGACTGTCAATCAGCGGCTCTCCTGCACTGCTCCCCCACACTCACTGGAGTGCTGAGCTGTGGAAGGACGGGGAGCGTCAGTCTCAGTGGGGAGCTGAGAGGCTGAGACGGCTATCAGTCCAGGCACCTGGCGGATCCAGACTTCATTGTCGTGATGACATGGTGCCTGGACTGATTCCAGTGACGTCAGCAGAGAGAAGACTTCAGACCGCTCTCTGCTGAAAATGGGTCACAGAAGTCCAAAACTAATTGCACTTCTGTGACCCTTAGGAGAAGCTCAGCCTAACGAGCTCAGGCTGGACTTCTCCTTTAAGTTTTAAAAAAAAAAAATGGAAACTGATTGGTTTCTAAGCAGAGCTGCACTGGATTTTGCACTCTCCAGTCTTAAAAAATCAACCCCACTGTTTTCATATCATACAGAGCTCTCTAATAAGGAAGCCCCACACTGCCCAACCGTAATTGCCTCTCTAAAACAAATTTCCTACAAGGCAGTATGAGATAGGGGATAGTGGGTGACATGTTCTTGTTCTGACTTAATTGTTTGTGTATATGATGTGGCCAGACCTGTAGAGCAGCAGATCAGATTAAAGGCTATTAACAGTATAATAGTAAGTTACTCAACTGTAGCAGCAGAAAGCAGATTCAACACACCCTAGCTGGAAGTGGTAAATATGAAGAATCTATGTCCAATATTTCATGTATTTATAAGAATGCTCACAGATAACAGTGAATGTTAACTTTTGGTTTATTACTAAGTAAGAGAGAGCAGTCAAAATTAGCCTAAAACAACTGACAAATAATCCTCTTTAGCAGACCTAGAGAGTATTTATCACTGTGGCAATTGCCAGAACTGAGAAGTATAAGTCACAACCTGCTACATGAAACTATTACCTGAAACTACTTCAAAAAGTAAAACTTTTGTTTTCAAATCACTAGCTGCAACAGAAATGAGAGACAAAGTAGCAACAGTAGTCTGGTAGCTTTTTTTAATATTCATACCATTGCTAAGCTCAAGTCTAGCAATTTAAGTGCCTCACTAAAAAGGTTTCGAAACAAGCCCAGTTTCACACATACGCAGTGTACAGTAATGGAAACATGTGTAGATAGATTATAAGCAAGGTTGTGACCTCTCCCCTACAGCCGAGTCTTTGGAAGTCGTGTTGTAAAAAACAAAGGTTTTATGTCTTACTCCCTTCACCGGGATTGTAGGAGATCAAAAGCTTGGCCAAGAACCACACACAACAGCAAAAGCACAAGCCAAGATGGCCAAAAGATAGCCAACTAGAGTGCTCAAAGACCATAAAAGTAAAGATCGTTAAAAAAAACCCCATATCTTTCCTTTACAGTGATCTGAGTAATACAGACTGTCAAGGGCATAAAGTTTTGCTAAATCATATTTTAATACTGCCTACATTATAAATAATTAGATGCAGGTGTAAAATTAATAAATCACAGATGTTTAAAATGTTTCTTTTTCTAATATAATTTGTTTCGGAGACAAAACTGGAATTTCTTTGTCTTCCTTTCAACTGCAGATAGGAACAGCTACGATATTTAATATTTTTACTATTCCTAATTTACTTGAGCCAATCACGTTGACACATGCTATATGGTCCAGCTTATCGTATTCTATTTTTAAAGATTGGTCTGGTATTAATGTCCCTCTACCTTTTTTTATGTTGTTTAGAAAAAACCCACATCTGGATTCCAGAGTTCATGACTAGAGATTATTATCATATACCGATTGTAACCTGACCTACGGGAGAGACCATCTCTTTTTGTGGAAGATTTGGTTCATATACTGAGCGCAGACATGACAACATTCACTGGTATCTCCCTACAGGGCCAAGTAGTGACGTAAAGGTTTGCAGAAGGAACCAATGAGCGACATAGGGGAAATAGGACTTCTCAAAGTGTTGATTTATGAAAAAAAAAAAAAAAAACCTGCTGGGAATTTCTCTGCATTAGAGAGGAGTCCAGTGGTGTTGGCAGAAGGAGAGGTGGGAATTCCCAACTAGGGCACTACCAGTCTGAAATCTGCGTGTTCTCCCTCTGCCTGTCTGAGTTTCCTCCCACACTCCAAAGACATGCTGGTAGGTAAATTGGCTGCTGTCTAAACTGTGCATGTGAGGGACCTTTGATTGTAAGCTCCTTTGGGCAGGCACTGATATAAATGTATATTATGTAAAGCATTGTGTACATTGTCACCATTAAATAAATACCTGAAATAAATTTAAAAAAAAATAAATATTATTTGATTTTTTATATACAGTTAAAAGTGTAAGGCGCCCCATACATTGCTCAGTTTTTTCATTCAACCAGTAGATTGATGGGAAAAAAAACTGACCCGATTTCCCCATCCACATATTTGAGGTCAATGGGACAATCCTCCCTTTGAGCTATTGTATTCTGACAGCGGGGAAGACTACTCAGCCATCAGAAAAAATTAAAAGGTGAACTAACACCCTACACCTTCCCCACCTCCCTGGTCCCAGCTGTACTTACCTCCATGGGCGATGAGCTGTCACTGCCAATGCAGCAGATGTAGCAGTCTGGGTTTTTGAAATCCCTGCTCTTTTCCCCCTTCTTTCTGGAAGGCTTCTAGGACTGATCAGAGCAATTCTGACTGGTTAAAGTAGTCATATGCTTACACAGACCAATCAGAATCACTCGTTTTCATCCTAGAAGCCTACAGAAAGAAGGGGAAGTAGAGCAGGGATTTTAAATGCTCTGACCGCTACAAAGCCTGCTTGGGCAATGGCTTGTATTGTGTTTGTGTACACTAAAAAGCATTTGAATGTATAATTTCCTGAAAATGTGTATAAATGACTTTACAAATACAATGCAGAAACAATCATTGTATTCCCCAAGGTCTCTGTTTTCAGAAAATGTATAATGTTTAGACATGTGCACATTCGTTTTCGTCGTCCGAATTTCAGGTATTTTCATTATCGTTTTAACAAACTATAACGAAAGTGCAGAATCCGAAAAACAAAAGATCCGACATAAACAGATGCTTTATTTTCGTTTTCTTGTGACAACAGTTCGATATATATAGGAGATTCGACATGATGCTGACAATAACAATCTGTGTCCATCGAACCTGTGGTTGAATGTGCCTAACCTTAACTCTATTAGTCCAAGATTATTCTACATAGAGAGAAAAGATTTGACATAGAGAGAAAAGATTCGACATAGAGAGAAAAGATCGCTGCTGGAATTGGGTGGGGGAAGTAAAATAAAAATAATGATAATGATGAATGTTATTGGCTGATTGTAACCAAAGAGGAGGGGCAGTAAAATAGCTAGAACTAAGTACACATGTACAGCCAACTTACTTTCACTTACGATTTGCTAGCAGAGAGAGAGACACACACACTGAATCATTTCAGAAGACAGTCAATCTTAGCTGGTCCGTTTGTCAGAGAACCTGAATTATTTAGCAATTAAGCATAAGCACAGCAGCAGAACAATAGTGAAGCAAGCTACAGTTCAACTTAACTTTTTCATAATAAACTGCTGCTATTGTGTTAGTGTTGTGAACTTGATAGTGATACTAGTGTTGCTAGTGATAACCTCAGAGGCTGCCCATGTTGTGTGTGTGTGTGTGTGTGGGGGGGGGGATTTATTATTATTGATTCTATATTATAGATTGAGATGCTATATAGATTCTATATACCCTATCTTGTTACCTGTCTGATCAGTGATCACTATCACCAGTCCATTTTCTGTTTGAACTATATACATTCAACATGAACGACGAAGATTCGACATAGCAGCTAAACATTCGACAGACATCATAAGCCTTCAATTTAGATTCAACCTTAATTAATTTGGATTTTTGGACGAATGCAATTTTTAACGAAAAACAAAATATATAAAAATGAATTTCGGGAATAACTAAATAAATTTATTTTTCGGACGAAAACGAAATTCCGAAACAAAATATTTCAGTGTGCACATGTCTAATAATGTTTCATGGTTCTAAGTAATTTTTTAGAAAACAAATGCTGATTTTAACATGTATGTGAGAAATGTCAAAATTGGCTCAGGTGGCTAAATAGTGGTAAGTGGTTAAATAATGTTTGTATTAATCTACCTGGAATTCTGACTTAAAAGAGAAGTAAAGAATTTTTTTTTTCTGCAGATTTATTCTTACCTACTTGGAGGCAGCATGGGTCTGATGCTGCATCTGTCCCCTGGCGCCTCTGCACTGAGAACCGAGCGATCTAACACTGGCGATTACTCGGTTTTCAGAGCTCCGTGAGCAGAGAGCTGTACACTGTCAGTCACGGCTCTCTGCGCTTCTCCCTCCTCACTCATTAGAGTGCTGGGATGTGGAGGGGGTGGAGCGACCGTCTCAGACTCTCAGCGGCTCACTGAGAGGCTAAGACTGGTGTCAGTCCAGGCACCTGGCAGATTCAGACTCCCATGGCCGTGATGACTTTAATCTGCTCTCTGCTGCAAACGGTCACAGAAGTGCAAAACGAATTGCACTCCAGTGATCCATAGGAGAAGTACAGCCAAATTAACTTTGGCTATACTTCTCCTTTAACCGCTTCCCGACCATCTGCCACAACTGCCACAGTTATACTGCTATAAGTTGGCTCCCCTGTGGGAGCCGTCGTAGCTATACATCGGCACGTGGGGTCAGGATAGCAGGCACGCGCGCGCTGCGCAGCGGGGGTGCCAATGCTTGTGGCCGACAATCGTGATGACCGCTGGGCATGAGCGATCGTGACCAGGAGACACAGAACAGGGACGAATGTGTGTAAACACACACTTCCCTGTTCTGTTCTGATAGGAGTGACAGATCATGTGTTCCTATTACGATCCATCACTTCCTCTAGTCAGTCCCCTCCCTCTTCAGTTAGAATTACCTCCCAGGGAACACAGTTAACCCCTAGATCACCCCCTAGTGTTAACCTCTTCACTGCCAGTGACATTTTTACAGTAATCAATGCATTTTTATAGCATTGATCCCTGTATTAATGCCAATGGTCCCAAAAATGTGTCAAAATTGTCCGATGTGTCCGCCATAATGTCGCAGTCATGAAAAAAATCGCAGATTGCCGCCATTACTAGTAAAAAAAAATTAATAAAAATGCTATAAATCTATCCCCTTTTTTGTAGATGCTATAACTTTTGAGCAAATCAATCAATATATGCTTATTGTGATTTTTTTTACCAAAAATATGTAGAAGAATACATATCGAACTAAAAAAAAATTTGCTTTTTTTAAAAAAAATGGGAATATTTATTATAGCAAAAAGTACAAAATAATGCGTTTTTTTTAAAAATTGTCGCTCTTTTTTTGTTTATAGCGCAAGAAATAAGAACCACAGAGGCGATCAAATACCACCAAAAGAAAGCTCTATTTGTGGGAAAAAAAAGACGTCAATTTTGTTTGGGTGCAACGTTGCACGACCGTGCAATTGTCAGTTAAAGCGTGCAGTGGCGAATCGCAAACTCTGTTAATAAATGTTATTAAATAAATAAAATAAATAATCTTATTTGCTCCCTTTTGTTAAATATACCATTGAAAGTCTTATATCTGCTCGACAAGTGCAAACAAGCTGATAGCTTCCCATGCTCTCTGCCTCTAGACAGTTATCATAGCACTGTTCCTAGCTATCTCATGGACTACAAAACAAAAGACAAGAAGGTATTATGTAGTGCCAAGGCAGTGGTATGTAGTGCTAACTCACTCCCATTAATAGGGTAACAACGGTGTCCAGCACGCTTGTCACCATAAGCCCCGGTTCACACTATAACCCGCATGTGAATTTCACAGGAACCACACTGCATTCCTGTGCAATTCACACGTGATTTAGTGTGGTGCGATATGAGCCTATTCACTCTGAATGGGTTCAAATCATACCGCATTGCACCAAAGAAGTGTAGTCACCTTTTTTGGAGCTGCAACGCAACCAGATCACATGGTTGTTTTGTATCATGCAATCTGGCAGATTGCAGGCAAACCCCACTGCATTTGGGGTGTCATTACCTTTGTAATGACACCCGCAGCAGATCGCAAACACAGTATGATTGCGATGCAGTGTGGGAAACATGCATTACCCGCACCACATACATGTGAAGATAGGCTAAGACAGGAAGTGTGCTAATATCAGGATTACCAGGTTAAAAAGTAAGGAAAAAAATTAAAAACAAACAAAAAAACAAAAAAACAAATGCAGTTACCAATTTTAGGGGCCAGTAAACTGCAATACTGGTCATTGTTGTTCTTGGGTTTAGATACACTTTAGGCTTGTCTTTCTAAACCCTTTCCTTCAATATGTGAGTCACTAACACAGAAAAAGTTTGCAGATCATGTCCTCTCAGTTTTCTGTGGCATTCCTGATCTGCGTGCTTGTTTTAGTCAGTATGTGCAGAAGGTACAGATTCAGCATAACAGCCAGGCAAATGGTATTTAACCCGCATATGCTTCTCCTGACAGGTTTTCTTTACTCACTGCAATACTTGCACTAACTATGTATCTTTCAGCAAAAACTTAATTGAAAATGGTAGAGATTCAAAACAAGACCTCACACATCCCTATATGACTGGAATAAGCTTGCGCTTGCCCTGGTGGGTAGGCACTAAGCCTAACAAGCTGTGCAATGAAATCTGACAGCTTTGCTTTTGGGCATTGGATTTTGCCCAGCTCTTCACCGAGAATGGTTGTTTGGGCTCACGAAATGAACAATGTTTTGGCTAGGTTGTCAAATTTCTCGATCATCTATTTTCTTATGGCATTTTTAGAGAAATATATTTTTTTGCATAAAAAAAAAAAGTTTTACATAGTGCAGACTGGGTCCAAGTTCCATAAAATAAAATATGTGCAACGGATAACCCTTGCTGTGCACAACTTGCCTATCCAAGATCAACAACAAAGAGTAACCACAATCTGTCTACTGCTGCCTACACCCAAGGACACACACAGTGCAATTTGTGAAGGGAATGTATAGTGGTTTTTATATACTTAGGGTTTATGCGTTAATTATATTTTAATAAGGAAAAGTTTGCATATTAATATTTTATTCTCATATACAACCAGCAGGTGGGGTTCAATGCTTATTTTCACCAGTTTTTCCGGTTTACCTAGCCACCTGCTATTAAAGGTGTTTTGTTTACAGAGTTCAGTGACTCAAGTTCAAATTTTACACTCCAAGCAAATAAAATAAAAGCTATAACTCCCCTGACTCCCCCATACACCTCTACTCTCAAGGCCTCATGGTTTTGATCAGAGACAGAAGCTGTGTCAAGCATTAAGTCCTTGTTCACATCAATACGATTTGTCTTGGGATTTCAAAGTTGCATGAAAAGTCGCACCCTATTTTCGGCGATGGAACCGTTTAAATCATTGTGATTCAAGTCACAGCAACTTTGAAAAAAGGTTCCTGCACTACTTTTCTGTGATTTCTTTGTGACTTGCATTGACTTCTGTAAAATAAAGTCGCAAGTGCCAAAGAAATCGGAAATCCAAATCTCATTGATCTGCGGCTTTTCAATTGCGCTGAAGTAGCGCAATTCTAAAGCCGCACTGGTGTGAACCAGGGCTAAATGTGCATTTGAGAAACAAAAGTTGTGATTAATGTGAGTATAAATAGATATATTAGGCAGGTCAGCAGAACACTCAAAGAACAGAGGAAAGGTAACCCGTTGTTTTTTTTTATTATTGAAGACCATTGTTTGTGCTACTCTGCTGCAAATAATATATATAAAACTGTTTTCTACATTTATTTTTTGCTAAGACACAGCTTCTGTCTAATAAAAGTGTATTAAAAATTACTGTATAGCTAAAGCCAACAATTTTTTTTAATTTTCAGGGATCAGATAAGATTTCCCTTCACTATCTGTCTAGTAGACATGACAGGAAGAAGAAATCTATCCAAGTCATTTATTTTCCTCATTTTCCGATCCACTGACAATAATCAACAGGATGAATAGAGAGTACAAATCTCCCCAGTGGAGAAGCACACTAGTAGTTTTATAATATACCAATGTTCATGTTAAAGGCTAAGTTCACCTTTTTTTTCTTCTAAATTCCAGCTCTCCTATGTACCAATATAGCATTAACGTACTTATTTTGCAAAAATAAAACAGCTTTCTATTATTTCTACACAGGCTTACCTCACTCACTCATAGCTGTTTAAACACACTGCTCAATTACTTTTGTCTTACTTCCTGGACAGACTTTAGGTCAAGACACAGGAAGGAGTTGACCAGCTGAGGGTAGATGATGCAGGGTGTGTGCTAATGAGATCAGCTGGTCAACTCCTTCCTGTGTCATGACCTAAAGTCTGACCAGGAAGTAAGACAGAAGTAATTAAGCAGTGTGTTTAAACAGCTATGAAAAGTGTGAGGTAATCCGGTTTAGAATTAACCTCCCTGGCGGTATGATTATTTCGGATTTTAGGTGCTGAAAGCGGTACCATTATTTTGCATGGAAATTTGGCGTTTTATATTGTAGGTCTGTAAATCTTAACAATAACACACTTAAATCTGTCCAAACCAGAGTCTAGTAGATATCCCGGGTATGATAAAGTTTGAAACACAAAAACATAAATTATAATATAATAAATAAAAATAAATAATTAAAAAAAAAAAAAATAGTAATAAAATAAATTTCCCCACAATTCACTATCGTTCAATTCTGCAAGTGTTCTAATTTACTATCGCTGTTTTCTAGATGGTCTAAAGCCACTTTTGACGTAAAGGGACACTTTTTGGTTGCTATGGACAATCTCCAGTTTCCAGGCAGAAAGAACAGTATATATCATATAAAACTGCATGCAGGGCATGGGCCAAAGCACTGGGGACAAAAGGGATGTGAAATCATTTCATACAGTACTGTAATCTGTAAGATTACAGTACTGTATGTGTTATGATTTTTACTTTTTTTTTAATTTGCCGCCAGGCTCCGCCCCCCTGCGTCGCGCCGCTCGCAGGGAACGGAGCCTGGCACGGAGAGGCTTCGGAGGAGGACGGAGCCCTCGGACACTGCGGGGGACATCGCAGGATCCCGGGGACAAGGTAAGTAACGCCGCCCCAGGATCCTGCAATGCGATCCCGAGTGTGGCTCGGGGTTACCGCTAATGGTACTGAATTTTAACCCCGAGCCACACTCGGGAAAACCGCAAGGGAGGTTAATGGAAAGCTGTTTTATTTTTTCAAAATAAGTACATTAATGCTATATTGGTACATAGGGAAGCTGGAATTTAGAAAAAAAAAAGGTGAACAAAGGTGAACTTAGCCTTTAAGCATCCAATCATTTGAAAAGTTGTTTCCTAAAATTTTAATGCACAATTATGCGTAGAAACACAGATCCACTTCACTACAAGTCATTGCTTTTTATCTCACTTCACACTTTATCAAAGCAGTTCTGATATGTTAAAAGTAAGGATGGGCGAACGGTCCGAGTTGAGCATTGGCTGTTCGGAAGTTCTCCGAACAACCAAATTATAATGTAGTTAATGTAGCCCGCAGAACGACCACAATCCACTGCGCCGCTGCACAGTGCATTGAAAGCCCTGATTGGCTAAAGCAATGAAAGCTTTGCCCAATCAGGGCACAGAGTACTGTCAGAGCCATGATTGGATGCTGTCATGATGACTGTATCCAATCATGGCTTATTGCTCTTAATTCCACCCCACACTATAAAAGTATTCTTTCCATAGTGGCCATTTGTAGTGTGATAGCGGCATGGAGAGAGATAGAACAGGGCTCTGTTCAGTGCTATTAGACAGTTAGTGTGCCATAGTGTGCTATTCTGAATCTATTGTCAGTGTAGAATATCAGTTTAATGTGCATCTAGGAATAGTTCAGTGTGAGTGTAGTGGGACCATTCATCTTTACATTAGTGTGAATGTAGGGATAATTCAGTCATTGTGAGTGTAGTGAGACCATTCATCTTTACATTAGTGTCAATGTAGGGATAGTTCAGTCAGTGTGAGTGTAATGACCGTTTAACACAGTATATTTTATTGCGTTACTGCAAGTTTAACGCCATGTAGTTCTGTGTGTTACTGCAAGTTTAACGTCATATAGTTCTGTGCGTTAATGCACATTTAACGCCATATATTTAATTGCGTTACTGCATGTTTAACGCCATATAGTTCTGTGCATTACTGCAAGTTTAACGCCATATAGTTCTGTGCGTTACTGCAAGTTTAACGCAATATAGTTCTGTGCTGTATAGTTCTGTGCTTTACTGCAAGTTTAACGCCATATAGTGCTGCGTGTTACTGCAAGTTTAACGCAATATAGTTCTGTGCGTTACTGCACGTTTAACACCATATAGTTCTGTGCGTTACTGCAAGTTTAACGCAATATAGTTCTGTGCGTTACTGCAAGTTTAACACCGTATAGTTCTGTGCGTTACTATAAGTTTAACTTCATATAGTTCTGTGCGTTACTGCAAGTTTAACGCCGTATATTTCATTGCGTTACTGCAAGTTTAACGCCGTATAGTTTTGTGCATTACTGCAAGTTTAACGCTGTATATTTCATTGCAATACTGCAAGTTTAATGCCATATATTTTATTGCATTAGTGCAAGTTTAATGCCATATAGTTCTGTGCGTTACTGCAAGTTTAACGCCGTATATTTAAATTTAATTGCGTTACTGCAAGTTTAACGCCATATGGTTCTGTGCGTTACTGCAAGTTTAACACCATATAGTTCTGTGTGTTACTGCAAGTTTAACACTGTATAGTTCTGTGTTACTGCAAGTTTAATGCTGTATATTTCATTGCATTACTGCAAGTTTAATGCCATAAAGTTCTATGCATTACTGCAAGTTTAATGCTGTATAGTTCTGTGAATTACTGCAAGTGTAACACAGTATAGTTATGTGCGTTACTGCAAGTTTAACGCCATATATTTAATTGCGTTACTGCAAGTTTAATGCCGTATATTTCATTGCGTTACTGCAAGCTTAACGCCGTATATTTCATTGCGTTACTGCAAGTTTAACGCCATATAGTTTGGTGCATTACTGCACGTTTGACACAGTATTATGCAGTATATTATAGTGTATCCATGGAGTGAGTCTGTGTTGTGAACACTCAAGTTAAAGTGCACCCAACACCACTTTCCATTGATTAAAGTGCATCCACGTACACATTTACACATCTTTATTACATTTTGTTACTAAGCACCCCCCACTCCCCCATCATGTCTGAGAGGACAGCAAGGAGAGGCAGATAATCCCATGATGCTGTAAGGGGGCCAGCAGCGAATGTGTACTTTAGTACATGTGCAGCCGATTACACTAAATGAATGGGAACTAGTGCGCAAAACCACAATGTGGGCAAGAAAATCTTGAACCTGACGGTAAACCACCCGATGGAGAGCCGCCAACATAGACAGGTCCACTCAGTTCCCCAAAATATAATTAAATAAAAGATATGTGGCGCAATTCCATCAATCAGTAGTACCACTCGAAATATAAAATGTAATGGGCCGAACAAACCCCACCTTCTACAGTAAATATCCGGAGAAAGTACCCAATAAATATTAGCATACCAAGTGAATAAAAAATGGTGGAGATACAATTCTAAGGTATGGGAAAATTTAAAATCTATCAATATACTATCAAGTGCTTAATCAACAATACCAGTTTCCCCTCGTTGAGTAAAAACAAAATATTTTTCTATGTGGATCTGTGAAAAAATAAAACTAACTTCTCAAATAAGATGCTCAAAACCAAAGTACATGTGATAATGATGAATCAGTGCCTTACAAACAAATCAATACCTCATACATATTCACTGTAAATGAAATAAATAAATATATGGATATAAATATGACTAATATGGTAAAGTGACCCTTAATCGTGAGTTTGCATATACAAATATTAAAGTGACAAAATAGTGCAAAGATGTTCAGCATAAAATGTGCAATAATTGATACATGGCCAAATGCAAATTTCAATCGTACCATAAAATTATAATAAATAAGTAATAAAAATAATAAATTAATAGGGCAGCCAATCCCACCACAGGGATGCTGTCCCAAACAGTGACAATAGTGTAGTAAAGTCCAAAAAAGTGCAGTAGTGGTAGGTGTTTTCCACAGCAAAGTCTTTACACACAGTGCTAAACCAATGTGCAGTGATTTTTTCTTTTTTCTATGCACGTTTTAGTGCATCTCCCAAGTGTTTCCCCCAGCCTCTCACCTCCAGAAGCGGCCCCCAATGGGCCAAGTAGAGCGGGTGGATAATAACTAGGAAAGGATGTGTTCCCTGCAGCGTGTCTTTAAGCATCAAATGAGTCTGTCTCTCATCCCCAGCTTCCAGCACTTTCAGCGGTCCCAGCAATTTAATCAAGAACAGAGGAGAGGTCTCATGGTGTAGTATTTAAAACATTTATTTGAAAAAAACGTAATAACTTACATTAAAATAAGCAGCAAACGGTAGATGTAAGCAAAGCTTCCGGGTTCGGCCGTCCCCGTGAAGCGTCGGCACCTGACTCCTCCTACCCTGACGCATTGCGTCACAGCACGTGACTTTATCAAAGGGTAGGAGGAGTCAGGTGCCGACGCTTATTTTAATGTAAGTTATTACGTTTTTTTCAAATAAATGTTTTAAATACTACACCATGAGACCTCTCCTCTGTTCTTGATTAAATTGCTGGGACCGCTGAAAGTGCTGGAAGCTGGGGATGAGAGACAGACTCATTTGATGCTTAAAGACACGCTGCAGGGAACACATCCTTTCCTAGTTATTATCCACCCGCTCTACTTGGCCCATTGGGGGCCGCTTCTGGAGGTGAGAGGCTGGGGGAAACACTTGGGAGATGCACTAAAACGTGCATAGAAAAAAGAAAAAATCACTGCACATTGGTTTAGCACTGTGTGTAAAGACTTTGCTGTGGAAAACACCTACCACTACTGCACTTTTTTGGACTTTACTACACTATTGTCACTGTTTGGGACAGCATCCCTGTGGTGGGATTGGCTGCCCTATTAATTTATTATTTTTATTACTTATTTATTATAATTTTATGGTACGATTGAAATTTGCATTTGGCCATGTATCAATTATTGCACATTTTATGCTGAACATCTTTGCACTATTTTGTCACTTTAATATTTGTATATGCAAACTCACGACTAAGGGTCACTTTACCATATTAGTCATATTTATATCCATATATTTATTTATTTCATTTACAGTGAATATGTATGAGGTATTGATTTGTTTGTAAGGCACTGATTCATCATTATCACATGTACTTTGGTTTTGAGCATCTTATTTGAGAAGTTAGTTTTATTTTTTCACAGATCCACATAGAAAAATATTTTGTTTTTACTCAACGAGGGGAAACTGGTATTGTTGATTAAGCACTTGATAGTATATTGATAGATTTTAAATTTTCCCATACCTTAGAATTGTATCAGCCGATTACACTGTTGCTGTTTGCAAACTTTGTCTCAAGCGCATCAAGCATGGCAAAAACACCAACCATTTGGGTTCCACATGCTTGACTAGGCATTTAACCTCCCACCACTCACACCTTTGGCAAGAGCACCTAAAAGCCATACAAATGGGGCACAAATCTGTCCCTCCTCCATACTCACCTCAGTCTGTCCCTGCTATAGCTCATGGCCTCTCAGCAGCCTCCAATGACAGGGATGATGGTAAAGCACAAGTGTCCCAGGTCCTTACAGCACATCTGCCAGCAGCACACCACCAGCTGCATACTATAACCAGCAAACTTCTCTGGTCCATCTGCTGCAGCGGAAAAAAAAATACAGTCCCTGCCACCCAAATGCCCAGCGTCTAAATGCAAGCTTGTCAAAGCTGCTGGCTCTACAACTTCTTCATTTCTACCTGGTGGATTCTGCCCCCTTCCGTGTATTTGCAGAATGTGCTGTATGACAATGGCAGGCTCTCAGTCACTATTTCTTTTCATGTAAGGCCATTCCATCTCTCTACCATCACATGGAAGAAAAAGAGTTTACACCAGCGCTCAACTAAGGATTATGTGCAAATATAGAAGGGGATGACCAGTTAGTTCAATGTAACCCAGTGCAGCTGAACCACAAGCATATCTGGAGGATATGACATACAGCTACACACAGTAAAAAGAAGTCAGTGCTCATTGGGTTAATAAATGTCAGGTGATTTCCTCAGTGGCAATGGTAAAACATGGACAAGTTTATTAATAGATCACCTAAAAAATACTGAGTTAGAAGACCAGTATTCAAGCATTCGTGCAAAATGCATTGTCACGGCAACAGTACAGCTTGCGTACCACACTGATCCCCGAGCTTCTTCCACACTGCAGTCTTGGCCAGCCTGGGACGTCATCCCAGGCTGGCCAAGTCTGTGGTAGAGACACCAGAATTTATCCAAAAAATCTATAATCTTGTTCCCCGTGTACTACATTGTGGCCTCATTATACAGACTGGCTCCCCAAGCCGTTGCTTGCAAAATAAAGAAAGCTTGCAGGGAAAATGTCATTTTTTGGGCTTTATAAATGCAATTATTGCTGCAGCAGCTTCTATACATGGTACAGATATGCCACTTTACAGGTGGACTAAGGGGACCCCCCAGACACTATATTGAAAAGAATTTTTCATTTTTATACTTTCACGTTAAGCATCAATAAATCACTGCTCATCTAAAAATGACATTTTTTACAAACCTTTTTTTCATTGATAAATGTCCCCCAGGGCAGTACCCTGACCCTCATAGCCATTGTATGCCCAATTACTTGCATATAAGCCTTTAAAATTGGCACTTTTAATTTTTCACATTCGGGTCCCATAGACTTAAACTTTCCCGTTGCTCAAAAGTTCTGGTGCGAACCAAACAGGGGGTAGTTCGACCCATCCCTAGTTGAAAGGTATAACTATAGATGACTGGGCCCCATGACCCAATCATTATACTCCCCATAAGCTCTTCAATTCTCATTTGAAAGTAATGACAGTACTGAGATTATACAAATAAACTATTATTATTCAAATATACAAAATATTACACACATGCATAACTAATACTTTTGCTACACGGATAATGTCATGATTCAGTGAGACTCTAGAAACTCTCCTGTGTTGCTGTCTAAAGATCTGCTATGACTATTGTTATATCCTCAGTCAAGGGCCCTTATAGGAATAGAATTTAGGAAACATACTTACGTTGACCACAGTGTGCTCCAGCATAACCCTTTGGACATTGACAATGATCCTCTACACATGTTCCTCCATTCATGCATCGGATGCCACACTGAGGGACTGTAATAATAAATACGTGGTTACATTATCTTAAAAAAGAGTTTTATGTGGGGGACTGTAAATGTAAAATCTGTGATGTCAGAAATACAATTTGTTTCATTTAGGGTGGGATTTACTAAGATAAATGAAATGGCAAGAACCTGTATTTTTCTTCAACCAGTCATGTATGTTAAGTATACAATATTTAAAGAAAAAAAAAAAAAGTTTTCATTGTGGATGAAATAGGAAATGTCTCTGTCAGTTTTTTTCACCTGTGTACCATTGCAGAGATTTCCTAGTTGTAAAGTTTGATTTTCTTGTTTGACCGGGGTAATGTCTTAAGTATTCACCAATGGTAATTGGTAATAGGGAAACTCATTGAAGCACAAATATAGCCCAACTCTAGCCTAAACATTTCTTTTGTTTTTAATATAGTGGGTCAGTACTTCTGTCAAAAATAGTGATATTCACAATCAGTGCAATTACTTTGTGTTATAAACTATCCTCAATTTACAAATGTTGCCCGCCTGAACACTGTATGGTAATTCCACAACACCAAACAGATACATATATAACCAAAACAGGGTAGCGCAACACTTATTCATATCCTCATATAAATCCCCCGCAAAAGAAAATCCTACTACCCAAACAATACAAAGTAATGGAAAATAGTGAATATATATATATATATATATATATATATATATATATATATATATATATATATATATATATATATATATACAGTCAAGTGTTCATAACTTATATAAATATAAATAATGACATATTATATATAAATTTCAGTGTTTGCAAATTTTAAAAATATAGTCTAGTGTCCATAAATAGAAGTAAAAAAAAATACCTTGTGTCTTCACTCTTCATGCATATGTGCACATCCCCTGACAGGTGAAAAACCTGCTCACCTCAATAATATCAAAACACCCTCATTATTGTTATCCCAATAATTCCATAAATGCTGCTCCTTAGGGATCACCACCTCAATCCTCCTCAGTCTATACAGGACAACAGTACCCTCTGTTTCCAGATGTAATCATAGGGCTCCAATCTTATGTCATATAGAACATAAAGGCACAGACATAGTGTACTCTGTCCTACATCTTTTTCAAATACCCTGCAAAATATTACACTTACAGTAAAAAAACCTCTCAAAGTGCTTTATAAATCCAGTTATCTGCCTGCTCTCCACAGCACTCGTCGAGACTTTGGAGTGACATCACGGGCTTGGCTCCTCCCTTCTAGAAGCATTGCACCCCCTGATTGGGCTTCCTCAGTAGGTGGGGAGCCAAACAACTTGAGCCCTTAAGTAGCTTCTTCCTTTATATACATTACAAATTATACATAATCTATGAGGCAGTTAAGGCCGATTAAACTTCCAGCTGCTGCTTGATAGATTATGTGTGTATATGTTGTTGTGAATATGAAGGCGGAAGCTACTTAAGGGCTTGGGTTGTTTGGTTCGCTGCCTACTGAGGAAGCCCAAGCACGGGGCACAACATGCCTAGGAGGGAGGAGCCTAGCGCATGATATCATGCCAAAGTCTCAGTGAGTACTGTGGTAAGCAGGCAGATGATTGGATTTTGTATAGCGCTTTGAGAGTTTTTTTTCCTGTAAGTGTAATGCTTTGCGAGGTGTTTGAATAAAGGTGTAAGAGGGAGTACACTATGTCTGTGCCTTTCTGTTCTATGTGACATGCGATTGGAGCCCTATGATTACATCTGAAAACAGAGGGTATAGTTGTCTGGTATAGGCTGAGGAGGATTGAGGTGGTGGAGTGGCATTATTGGGATAGCAATGATGAGAGTGTTTTGATATCATTGAGGTAAGGAGGTTTTTCACCTGGTGGTGGATGTGCATATGCATGAAGAGTGAAGACACAGGGTGTTTTTTCTCCTTTCTGTTTATGGACACTGGACTATATTTATATAATTTGTGAATACTGGACTTTATATATATTTTGTCACCATTTATATTTTTATAAGTTGTGAACACTTGACTATATATGTCGAAACTGTGTATATATACTGTGTGTATATACTGTGTGTGTGTGTATATATATATATATATATATATATATATATATATAAAACTTTTTTTTATATTTTTTTTTATTATTATTTCACAATTTTTTGTTTCTTTGTATTGTTTAGGTAGTAGGAATTTCTTTTGTGTGGGATTTATATAAGGATATGAATTAGTGTTCCATACACTTGTTATAAAAGTATGAAAGTACTTCCTGTCCCAAAGACACCAGGATAAGAAATGATAAGGTAGGCAGATGTCATTGTCTTTTTTTAGCACCAGCTTAGTTGAGTTTTGTAACAAAAATGTAAGTAAAAAAAAAAATCACTTATAGATGTAAACAATCATACTAAATTTAAAATCTTTTTCAAAATGTAAAAAACACTGCGCCTGGAGCCAGGCTTTAAATTATAGTGCATGAACAACTCTGAAGCATTTTTAGATGTAACATTTCTGATGGGTCTAACAATCTAGTTCTGTGGCTGTCAACTTACTATATAGGTATGGGAGCCTCAAATGGGGTCTTTAAAAGGACCTTAAATGGAACCCTTAATATCTCTAGGGAGCCTTAAACACAGTATTTATTATACAGAATGTAATGCTAAAGAAGACTGTCACAGACTGAAGACTTACTAGAGGAAATGGTCAGAGACTGTTATACAGGAGTGCATGGGGGCTGAAATCATGCTGTAGGGAACAGTCGGTGCTAGGAAAATATTACATAAACAGCTAGAGATTACTGGTTTTAAAGGCCTCCTTACAAATCAATGCTTTCACTATGGGCTGCTGGGGACTGAAGGCTGCATTCAAACACCAAAATACTACATGTTGCCTTTGGGCTGCAGGTTGGGCTCCATGGATCTAGATAAATATTTTTGAGATTTTTCCATAGTTTTTTAAAATGACATAATGGATTGATTTACTGAAACTGGAGAGCGCAAAATCTGGTGCAGCTCTGCACAGAAACCAATCAGCTTCCAGGTTTTCTAGTCAAAGCTTAATTTAGAAGTTAGAAGCTGATTGGCTATTATGCACAGCTGCACCAGATTTTGCACTCTCCAGTTTTGGTAAATCAACCCCAATGTGTCTTTGGCACATTTTCCTCACTCAATGTGATAGGGCCAGGGTGATTTCATTGTATGGTGTACTAGCTTCAGCGACTGTGTACTAAGAAATTAGTACACAATCATCTGACATTAGAGGACTTCAAATGCTGTAACATAGCAGTAAAAAATTGCTGTAATGGTTGGCAGTTATAAACATTTATTTTAGTTATTTTTAACCAGTGAGATTTGTAAAATCACAGTCACATAACTAAAAATAAATATCTTAATCCTTTGGTTAACACATTGTGAACTGAGCCAATAACACCTAAATTGCCATTGACCTATTTCCTAACACCACTGTTATGCTAAAAAGAAACTTAAATAAAGGAAATGCATGTTGGACAACTGGCAGCTGGAGTAAGGATAAGGACCTGGACCTGAAATTTTGATGTTTCAAAACATTGGTATGTTGTCACTAAAACTCACCAGTTTTTGATGCACAGTTGGGAGAAACTTGTCCATTAGAGCAAGTGCACATATTTGGACGGGAACAGAATCCATCACCACAGCTGTTTCTGCAAATTGCTGCAAACAGAAAAAAAGGATTATTAATATTTATTGTTTAATTACCATATAGAATTATGTATTAGTATAAAAGTGGTAACATACTTCCGGTTCCGGCGCCACATGGAGAGGAGGTAGCGAGCTTCAGCTCCCGCAGCGCCCCTCACGAAACTGCCTCTCAAGCCGGCTATTGCTCCGAGGAGACCCCCCAGCACAGTGCTGACACACAGCGGGCCCCCATGGATCGCTTTGTGGAGCGATCGTACGCCCGGGCGGTCACATCCGCGATCCCCACCGGAGGAGACACAGCGGCGGACACAGCCAAGATGGCGACCGCCCCAGGCATGACGGAGCAGGCACACACGCAGGCACACACGCTGCCACAGCCACAACCACCGCTCCCCTCAGCTCCAGACATACAAGGTACGGACCCTACCTCCCCTGCTGGGATTGCACAGGCTGTAGTCACGCTGCTGGGCCCCACTCTCACAGCTACAGTGGATGCAGCAGTCCATAGGGGTTTAGAGCAGTTACATATTGACCTACAAGCACAGGCACAGAGAATCAATCAGGTAGAGGATAGAATTTCCTCCCTGGAAGATGAACTCACAGCCTCATCTGCAGCAGTAGCACGCCTCACAGCTGCTAATAGGGACATATGGGACAAACTCGATGATTTGGAAAATCGCTCGAGAAGAAACAATTTACGCATCATTGGTCTGCCTGAATCGGTTTCCACACCACAGTTAACCAATATCTGCGCAAAAATTATTCCAGAACAACTGGGCCTTCGCATTCCCTGCACTATTGAACGCGCGCACCGCATAGGTCAATTCTCAGAACCACGTGCCAAACCCCGCCACGTTATTGTAAAATACCTCAACTACGCAGACAAGAATGCCATAATGCAAAAGTTTCGTCGCTCACGGTCTTTAATGGTTGATGGCGCAAAACTCCTACTTTTTGCAGATTATTCCATAGAGGTAATGAAGCAGCGTAAAGCGTTTTCACCGATCTGCTCCAACCTTCACCATAACCAAATCCGGTTCTCTTTAGCCTATCCGGCTGTCCTCCGCATCCAAACACCTGAAGGAGAACACCTCACGTTCCATACCCCTGAGGAGGCGGAACACTTTCTCGCCACCAGAGGCACAGAAATGGAGCATAGCAACTTTGAAGAGAATTCACCATCATCATCACCATCGACAGCGAAGATACCACCTAAACAGCAACGCAGCCCCACAAAACCCCCATACAAGCGCAGCCGCTTTACTAACCAAGATGATCGCTCTGCAAATCGATGAAGGACTCCAGGAACTTTATCTAACCATCTACATTTCCTCGGACGGGTAATTTTACCCCTCATTGTCCCTGACCTGCCTTCTGCCTTTTTAATTTACTTTAATGCTAGCCTGTTTTAGTTGCAATGTTTTACACGGCCGCTATTATCTGTTAGCTAATGGTCTTGTTATTATGCCTCCAAGCCTGGCTTACCACTACCCACCGCCCACTTACTCTGTCTACCCAAAAGGTTATTATAATAACCCAGGTGATCTCCATGGCTATAGACCCCTAACGGGGCAAACCATTTGATCAAGTCACCCCCTTATTTCTCCACCTCATTATTTCAATTGAGCCCTTTATTTGACACAGATACAACCAGCACTTCCCCTAACCCCATACCCTGATCCTACCCCTCCCTTCCCCCCCTCTCTCCCCCCTTTTTCCCTCATCTCTTCCTCCCTTATCCCACTCCTCCTAGCCAAATTCATGCTCATATGTGAGGAGCTGGCGGGTCGCTGAAAGGCATTATGGGTAGTTGTATCCCATGTGGAAAAAAGTGAAGTACACTGTTTGTAGTTTGTTACGTTATAACCGTAATCCTGCTTTGTTACAGCTCAATACTTATTGCTCAATACATTTGCAATTCATGTTTGCCCTATTAGTACCTTTTCTACTATGTGACTTACGGTTTTTGGGTGATTCCCGTATGGTCGGCACTGTACATGTCGGGAGGCTCCCTGATCATCCTCCCTTATATAGCAACTATCATATCCAACCATGTCCTCTTCTGCCGACGGGAGTCACCTAAAATTTATATCATGGAATGTTAAGGGGCTCCGATCCCCAAATAAGCGAATGTCCATTCTCAGACACCTACGGCGTCTTCGGGCAGATGTGGCCCTATTACAGGAGACACATCTCTCCGCAGACGATTTAACACGCCTTCAAAAACTGTGGGTAGGTTCTGTATACGGGTCCCCTGCAGTGGGCCGCAAGGCCGGTGTAGCTATTTTAATTCATAAAAACCTACAACACTCTGTCAGAGAAATGAGGGCTGACACTTTAGGCCGCAAACTGACCTTACATATGACCATAGGTGACAAAGCCGTAGCTATCACTAATATCTATGCTCCCAACTCTCCAGACACTTCATTCTTTCAGGACATGGTTCAATGGATTCTCACGGCCCCCGAGGTATTACATTTAGTGGGCGGGGACTTCAACTCTGCCATGTCCACACTAGCAGACCGCACTCATCTCCCTAAGCAAACGACAAGACCAGGTCCCTCCCATACACCGGACGCGACTCCCTTAGCACACTCTATTGAATCTATGCATTTTGTAGACATCTGGCGCCTGACACATCCGACTGACAGAGAATATACTTTCTTCTCGCCCCCACATAATACCTTCTCTCGTATAGACTACTTCTTTGTCTCCCCGGCCCTAGTATCTGTAATAAACACCCCAGACATTTACGATGCCAGAATCTCAGACCACAGTCCCATCGCAGTCCATATGACACAACTCACACCCTCAACTCCTTCCCCTATCTGGCGATTCCCTTCATATCTGGCGGATAATGAAGACTTCCGACAAGTCTTGCACCAAACATGGGAAGAATATATCACCACGAATGGAGCACATATCTCTGACCCAAACCTCTTCTGGGAAGCAGGCAAAGCTTTCCTACGGGGCAAAATTATCTCGTACACTGTACAATTTAAAAAACACACTCGACAACAATATATGCAAGCAAGCGACTCCCTACGCCTAGCTCATGACAAGCTAACATTAGACCGCACCTTAGCTAATATACAGGAATGGAAACGGGCCAAGTGTGCCTTTGATCTCTGGGCAGAACAACACGAAGCTGCTAAAACCTCGTACTCCACCCTCCACTTTCACAAATTTGGCAACAAGGCAGGCAGAATGCTAGCCAGACTATGTTCAGGACCAAGACGTCCTACACATATCCCAACTTTGAGAAATGCTTCCGGCTCGTTAGTTACCTCACCTACCGAAGTCAGCAAACTACTTGCAGATTATTATACTGATCTGTACCGTGCAGACCCAACGGATCAACCTGCCGTTGAAGCCCTGCTTGACAAGATACGCCTGCCCAGGCTTCAAACGTCACACTTGGAGGCACTTAATGCGCCTATCACCTTAGAAGACATACAACACACGATCAAATCTATGGCCTCTGCTAAGGCTCCGGGTCCCGACGGGTACACTGCGGAATTCTTCAAATTAACGACTGACTTCATCCCCAACACACTGAAGCATGTATATGCAGCCATGTGGGACGGAGGTCCTTACCTCCCCACAGGGACACAAGCTCATATTAAACTAATCTCCAAGAAAGGAAAGGATCCATTACTCCCAGGCTCTTATCGTCCAATCTCATTAATAAATGTAGACGTTAAAATCCTGTCTAAAATTATAGCATCACGTCTAGCTCTCTTACTTCCGTCCCTCTTACACCCAGCCCAATCAGGTTTCGTCTCAGGACGATCAGCCACATTAAATATACGTAAGGTCTTAATGGCGCTAGAATACGCTAAAACACACCCCGATCAAGATGTAGCAATCATGTCCCTAGACGCCGAAAAAGCCTTTGACAATATTGGTTTTTCATGGCTTTTTACGGTAATGGAAAAATTCGGCTTTTCAGGTCAAATCACAAGATTCCTCGCACAAATGTACGCCTCACCAACGGCACGCCTTGTCACCCCGAATTTTATTTCGGACACCATCCCCCTAGCGAAAGGAACAAGACAGGGATGCCCCCTATCCCCCTTGTTATTCAACATTGCGATTGAACCCTTATCCAGAATCCTCAATTCAACCGAAGGGGTTAGTGGCATCACCTTGGGAAACCAAACACTCCGCTCTGCACTATTTGCGGACGATATTTTACTGTTCTCTACTGACCCCGTATCAGACTTTGATAGACTTAAACAAATATTTACGACCTTCCGACTCTGCTCAGGCTTTCGTATAAACTTTGATAAAAGTGAAATCCTAACACTACACCCTCGACTATCCACTAAATGGATACATTTATCCCCGCTGACTATTGCACCCCATCATATAACATACTTAGGAATACATATAGGCCGAGACCCATCTTCCTTATATGTACTTAATTATCCTCCCCTGGTGGCCAAAATTGTGCGGGAATTGGAGGCTTGGGGTGCCCTTCCCCTCTCGCTTTTTGGGAGAGCTCATCTTTTCAAAATGGTATCATTCGCACGCCTACTGTATCCTATGCAAACCATACCTCTACTACTGAGGCATTCAGACGTGCAGAAACTTCAGAGAGCTGTGACAGCTTTCCTATGGTCTAGCAAAAAACCACGCATCGCGCTCCAAAAACTATGTCTCCCGAAGAGCGAGGGTGGGGCGGGGCTCCCCAATATTCGTTTTTATAATTTAGCATGCTTACTCAGACAGGGACTAGACTGGTTAACAGGAGGGTCCAAATACTCCAACTTTGCCCTAGAGGACTCTATGGCTTCTCCATACGACCTTGCAGGCATCCTACACTCCAATCCTAACAACCTGCCGCACCACCTCAAAACCAGCGTTTTGTTCAGAGACACTGTCATCGCCTGGAGAGAGGTCAGAAAACTGCTTGGTCTGCCTTCTAGTATCTCGAAACATCTCAAAATACAAGGCAACCCAATGTTCCTACCTTCCACTTTACATAAAGCTTATACCCAATGGCAATCCAAAGGACTCATGAAGATAACCTCGTTATACCAAAACAACACAAGCAAGCTCAAACCATACCAAAATCTGATGCGGGAATTCTCCCTACCGCCAGCACACAGCTTCTTCCATTACCAACTCACAAATTATCTGAAAACCTGCTATGGTCCCAAGACGGATCCTTTCAAACCTTCCTTTGTCGACAATCTATTGCAAAGCAAAGATTACTCTATCTCCAACATCTATTCTCACCTCATCCAGCACCAGTCACGGAAATACCGCCTCACGCCTTTTCAAAAATGGTCTCAAATACTAGGAGATGAGGACCTACCCAACAAAATCCTTGAGGGATATAGGCTCACCCGGAAACTTACGATCTCTGAAATATGGCGTGAAACTCAATTCAAGATTATCCATAGAGCATACTTCCCATTCCGTTTTAACAAAGAGGACCCGTCTCAAGCTCTATGTCCATGGTGCCTACTGCAGCGTCCTACGCTGCTCCATAGGCTCTGGGAGTGCCCTGCTATTAACAGCTACTGGAACGATGTGATAGCCTACATTAATAAAATCTGCAATATCAAACTACATAGAGACTGCCTACTATGCCTATTCAGCATCACCCCTCCAGCATCCTCCTCGTCCACATTGGACTTTTCAAACATACCGCACTGGGCCCATATCTGCCTTCTTGTAGCCCGCAGGACTATTATGTCCCACTGGATATCGACATCGCCGCCCAGTCTACCTGCGGTTATAAAAGCCTTGACTTCATTATTCTATCTAGAAAGATTGGACCTCATCAAGTCAAATCTTCGCTTTACCCCACGATTTTTCAAACGCTGGAGAAGATTCCTGGAAGCCACATTTCCCCAACAGACCATCCAAGACATAATGCACCCATTTAGATATACAGAATGGTACCTGACGAGAGACATCACCAACTCACTTGGCAAACTTAAAATTCCTCCGACCTCTGATCCTTCTTCATTTAAACCACCGTAGGCGGCATACAATCACCTGAAGCTCCTTGACATCCATCAACTTCAGCTATTACACTTCGGGACTATATTTACCCAAATAACATGTTTCACCTAGACCATATTGTAGGTTATCTAGCTAGATAGACTCATAAGTCGCCTCCATTCCCTAAAGGTACGAAAATGTAGGATCAACCTTTTTGGCAATTTATTGCCCAATGTTAGTCACAAGCTGGCAAATGTGAATTGCTTACCCCCCTCCCCCCCCCTCTCTCCCCTCCCCTTCCCCAACGACCCCTATAAATCTGTTTTTGTTATGTTTAGATAGAACATGCATTCTATATACAGAATAATTGTTTATATTCATGCCTTACAATTGTTCTGTACAATGTCTTCTATGAATATATTTTGAAAAAATCAATAAATATTTTTCAAAAAAAAAAAAGTGGTAAAAAATGGAAAGACATTTTATATAATAACGTGTATTCCTAAAACTTCAGGTATAACGTGAACCCTGCAGGACAAAAGAATAGTACATACTGTATGTATTGGAAATAAGCAACATGCTATTACTTCTATTATGAAAGAGATAGTCCACAACCACAAATGCCACTATACGAGATTAACCAATTTCTTGTCAATCATAGATTCAAGCAATACACAGGGGTTTATTTACTTAAACTGTAGAGTGCAAAATCTGGTGCAGCTATGTATGGTGGCCAATCAGCTTCCAACTTCATCTTGTTCAATTAAACTTTGACCAAATAAAAAATGGAAGCTGACTGATTTCTATGCAGAGCTGCACCGGATGCACTCTCCAGTTTTAGTAAATCAACCCACAGTGTTTTTGGCCAAACTTCCCCTTCTGACACAAATTGCTGTGCAATGTATTGCTTTGATCTGTGATTTGGTAATCTATAGGTTATTCACATATTGTGAACTGACATTTGTGGACCATCTTTTTCATGGTGTATACAGCTTAGACTTGGAAGCCTCACAGCATCAAATGAATATGAACACTCAACTATAAATTGCAACACAGTGCATATGAGTAACAATATGGACTAATAAATATACTAGCATTTGACAAATCTTTCTGTGAGGTCTAGTGTTTATGTGGTTGTGATCTTGCTGTGGCTGCCACTAACATTAGTAATTCAGCTACTTTTTACTAAGTGTGGCCAGGTGTTGACTGACAGTCTACAGGGCATGCAAATCTGCAGCGACAATGCTGATAGTCACCCTCCCTGCAACATATTTTAAGCTCATTGTAGCGTGAGCAGGCGCAGCCTACATAAGAGTGGCAACTCTGCTCTGAATTCAAGCATCATTGTCACACCATCACAAGAAAGTGCATTAGATAGACTTCAACGTAGGTATTTGTGTGACTTGTCAGGGGGACTAAGTGCAAACTATAAGTGCAGATAAATGTCTAATTAAGTGTTGCACATTTTTTAAGGCTCGGTTCACACCGGAACCGACTGCGGATCGCACAGGAACGCTGTGCGTCCCTGTTCTCCATTTCAGGGATGAATCTATGCCTGAATTCAGCCCTGAAACAGAGCTAAAGACAGCATCCAATTCGCATAAGTGTGAACCAGGCCTAATGGGAGGCCAAAGTTCTATTTATTGATCACTGGCTAATGTGCCTATGTTACACAGAATTTACATATTAAATCACATTTGAATTCCAACACGACCGAAGAAACAGAAGTATAATGACGCATAAGTGAGTTTGTGTAGGTTATTAACCAGAGGAGTAGAACAGTAAAACAGACACTTACGGACAATGCACTGATTTCCTCCAGGGAGCGTTTTCCATCCAGGGCAGCAATAAGAATGGAATCTAGATCCGCATACATTTGGCCTTTTAAAAACAGTAATGACAATGATAATGTAAATTGCATGCATTAAAATTGATTATAATTACAGATTGATAATTAAAGAAGTATGTAAAACATAATTATGTATCTTAGGGCAGATCCATTAGAGTTGGAGAATCCTGGGCATGTAGAATAGGAATTTCTTTTGAAGACGGATTCTGGCCTATACATAGCTGTAATGTAAAGTTCCATCATGCTTTAGAGAGCATAACCACTTATAGTACACCTTATATAACAGAATTATGGGGGCTGCAATTTGCTAACTCTACCTTCAGAAAATTCTAGTGATTCCAACCCTCTCACTTCAGAACTTGGGTCACTGAACCAAAAAAAAATACCATACAGCTAAGAACTTCCCCATCTACATAGTTGTTTGGGCCAGTTACTCAGAAAGTATTAAAGCATAACAGCCATGCAACTATGGAAGAAATGACATCCCTATATTCCTTTCCTAACAGACTTTTATTTAAAGAGTCACTAAAATTTTAAGATTATTCATAAAGAAGCGTTTCTAATGCAGAATATTTTTTTACATTAATAATAATGGATACATTTAAAAACTTTTCAAGATATTACCAGAACAGAGGTTGTTTAGAATTAAGGTGGAAGATTGGTGAGCAACTTTACAACACACAGCTGCCTTCCTGCCTAGTAATCCACAGGAAAACCCCTTTTGTACTAAACATTGCAACATAGCTAAGGCACAGACATCCTGCACACATTATTGTATTATAGATACTAGCAAAACATACCCATTTGTAACCATTATGGACTAAGAATGCAGTCCAGTGTTTGGGGACTAATATGGTGGCGATGGATTGTAGCAGGGTATGTAGTGTACAGCATGCTGTATACAGTAGGGAAGTGTGAAGGGGTTCAGGGTGGAATATAAAATCTAAAACACTGTGTACAGACTGGAGTACACTGGTTTGGTGTGGAGTACAGAACAACAATCAAAGAGTGTGGAGTATAGAAAGCAAATCACAGTGTACACAATGAAGCAGGGGGGGATATAGAATTTACAGCACATTGTCTAGAAGCAGTAGGGTTACATAAATGTACAGTATTTAAAATAGAAATTAAGTCACACTCCACCTTAAATGACAACAGCCAAACTTCCATGCACAAGGTAATTTACCAAATGTTTATGACTACACACACAGGTGGACGCGAGGAGACCCCAGGAAAGGACCCATCGACTGGTGAGAAAGAGGAGAGTGATGACAGAAACAGAGATCTATGTGACCAACCTGAGTGTGATCATAAGGAGTCAGTGAGTCCTGCCAGCATGCAGATGTTTGGTGGTGGTCACTGAATATGAAGCACGGCTTTACCTCGATTTCATATTCTGAGCTGTTTTTGGAACTGTGATAAGTCTAGTATAAATGCTACAGCACAGTGTGCAGATTGGGGTGGTAGGGAGTATAGAACATACAGCACAGTGGGTAGATTGGGGTGGTAGGGAGTATAGAACATACAGCACAGTGTCCAGATTGGGGTGGTAGGGAGTATAGAACATACAGCACAGTGGGTAGATTGGGGTGGTAGGGAGTATAGAACATACAGCACAGTGTGCAGATTGGGGTGGTAGGGAGTATAGAACATACAGCACAGTGTGCACATTGGGGTGGTACGAATTATAGAACATACAGCACAGTGGGTAGATTGGGGTGGTACGAATTATAGAACATACAGCACAGTGGGTAGATTGGGGTGGTACGAATTATAGAACATACAGCACAGTGTGCAGATTGGGGTGGTACGAATTATAGAACATACAGCACAGTGGGTAGATTGGGGTGGTACGAATTATAGAACATACAGCACAGTGGGTAGATTGGGGTGGTACGAGTTATAGAACATACAGCACAGTGGGTAGATTGGGGTGGTACGAATTATAGAACATACAGCACAGTGTGCAGATTGGGGTGGTACGAATTATAGAACATACAGCACAGTGTGCAGATTGGGGTGGTAGGGAGTATAGAACATACAGCACAGTGTGCAGATTGGGGTGGTAGGAATTATAGAACATACAGCACAGTGGGTAGATTGGGGTGGTAGGGAGTAAAGAACATACAGCACAGTGGGTAGATTGGGGTGGTAGGGAGTATAGAACATACAGCACAGTTGGTAGATTGGGGTGGTAGGGAGTATAGAACATACAGCACAGTGTGCAGATTGGGGTGGTAGGAATTATAGAACATACAGCACAGTGGGTAGATTGGGGTGGTAGGGAGTATAGAACATACAGCACAGTGGGTAGATTGGGGTGGTAGGGAGTATAGAACATACAGCACAGTGGGTAGATTGGGGTGGTAGAGAGTATAGAACATACAGCACAGTGGGTAGATTGGGGTGGTAGGGAGTATAGAACATACAGCACAGTGTGCAGATTGGGGTGGTAGGAATTATAGAACATACAGCACAGTGTGCAGTTTGGGGTGGTAGGGAGTATAGACCATACAGCACAGTGTGTAGAATGGGGTGGTAGGTTGTATAGAACATAGAGCAACAGTGTGCACATTGGAGAAGAGGGGAATACAGAATGTACAGCACAGGGTATAGATTGGAGGGGTGGAAAGCATAATATGTATTGCATGGGAATGGTGGCAATTACAGAATACAAAACAGTGCACAGATTGGAGCCAATGTGGGTGAAGCATAGGCGTGCGCAGGGGGTTTGCCAGGTGTGCCCGGGCACACCCTAATCACTGAGTGCAGATTCCCCCTACTACCCAGGCTTCCCCTGTGTTGCACCTTTTCCCTCAGCAGTGCTGCTGGCTTCCCTCCTCTGCTCCCCCCCATCTGCTGTGGGGGGTGTTTTAAAATGTAAAGCGGGGGAAGGGGCTAATAAATATGGAATTTACCTGCCCCTTCCTTTTCTAAATGAACACAGTGAACACACTCACTGTGTTCATTCATAACTAATGCATAATAAAATGTGTTTACTATGCTTTGGTTTCTGAATGAACAGAAAGCCACTCAGCACAGAGCACTTCCCATTCGTTCACTCAATACAACTGAGAAAGTGGCTTGAAGAAGTTTTGAAACATCTTCAACATTACAGAACAAGTCCGTGTTACTAAACCCACAACAGTAAAATCAGTCTGTATATGCAGTAAAGCATGCTTGTTATACTCACTGTGGAACCTAAAAGGTTAATCCTCTGCATTGTGTAAAAAGCCTGTTTGATCCTGTCTTCTCTGAACCTTCACTTCTTCCACTATCCCCAATCCATCTCCTGATAGAACAGAGCCCTAGAAGGCACTCTGCACATGCTCAGTTTGGTGTGTATTGCTAGAGAGGTTTTTTTTTTCTTGGGAGGGTGCATGTGATCAGCACAGGGCCAATCAGCACTGTCCAGTCAGGGGTCCTGCAGCCTGTCTGCGGAGAATGAAAACCCCTCCTACAAGCTTTAACCAGACACTGATAGAAGTCACAAGACTGCTATATACTGCTGATGAGAAAAGGTATTTAGCAGTTTTTATTTACTAAAATAATTGCATTTCCATGTTCTGTCTACTGTGGGAGACCAGATATAGTGAATGCAGGGTCCTGGGTTTAGTAACACTTTAAAGTGACTAACTATTACTAGATATACCTCGACTTGGACAAATGAAATGCTTCACAGACATCTGTCCTACAAATTCAAAGAATAGCCCTTGTATTTTGTGCAACCTGTAGACTAAGATGCACCTCCAGCCCATTCAAAATGAATGGGCTGCCTTAACACAACATGCCTTAACTTATAGGGTAAATAGGTCCAAAAGCTGGCCATAGATTAGTCTGTTTTTTTTTTCATTAAGCCAGCTGGTTGAATGAAAAAAAACTGATCTGATTCGAGGTGGATGGGGGAAACCACCCTGCTGTGTTTTTGTATTCTGACAGTGGGGAGACGTCTCCGCCATCAGCATACACTGAGCAGCACTGCATTCTATAGCCTGCAGCACTGATTGAATGAAACTTCTCCAACAGGACATGTGAACAATAGTCGATTGATAGATTGACTTCTGTTCAACTACAGTGGCCATACATGGATCGAAATTCGGCCATTCCCTGCTGAACCATCTGAATTTCGATCCATGTATGGCCAGCTTAAGACTGGTTAGTAAACCCAGGACCCTGCATTCACTATATCTGGTCTCCCACAGTACACAGAACATGGAAATATAGCAGTCTTGTGACTTTGATCAGTGTCTGGCCGAGCACAGGTTAAAGCTTGTAGGATGAGTTTTAATTCTACTCTTGCTGTCCCATGAGGCTGCAGGACAATTGGCCCTCTGTCTGGACAGTGCTGATTGGCCCTGTGCTGATCACATGCACCCTCCCATAAAAAAATTAAATAAAACTCTCTAGCAATACACATCAAACTGAACATGTGCAGAGTGCCCCCAAGGCTCTGTACTATCAGGAGATGGATTGGGGACAGTGGAAGAAGGGGAGGATCACAGAATCAAACAGCCTTTTTACACAATGTTCAGGATTAACCCCTTAGGTTCCACAGTGAGTATAACAAGCATGCGTAACTGCATGTACAGACTGATTTTACTGTTGTGGGTTTAGTAAAACTTTAAGTAATTTTCAGGGTTGTCCCACGTGTTGCAGACACAAGGCTGCAATACTGTCATATAGGGGTCTATTTATATAAAAAAAATGCTGTGTGAATGTATCAGGATTCGCACAGCCATCACAAATAATCCCCTAATGTACCTAATATGTTTTTTTAAAGTGGAACTTTATTCCTAAAATTACAAAAAGGATGAACAGGCAGGATATATAATACAGAAGAGACACGCTTTGTCTCTCCTGCATTAAAGTTACTCACCTGCCTGTCCACCCTTGTACAGTGCACTGCACACACTCGCAGCTCACTGTACAAAATTCGACATTGCCGATTCTGACTGAACTCCCAGGCGTGCCAGCGTTCGAGACCCAGAAGCTTGCTGCTTGAATATGTCAGTAGCCGGACAGGGGACTCTAGGACGCCGCATCACTGGAGACAAGCAGAGTATACTGTTGTTCCGCTTTAATATGACCATCTGTGCCATCTAAATACCTAAGTCAGGAAAATACTGCATTATGCCCACTAGAGGGAGCTGATGATCATAAGAAATAAACATCTTAGACCCATTTCAGGAATTATTCTCACAGCTGTGCAAGACTGAGACAGTCACACAGTGATTTTTTTAATAAATCAAACCCATATTGTTGTGCTACATGTCTGTAATGGGTTACTTGTCAGTCCTTATCTTAGTAAGAAAACCCAATCATTTGCAAGAAGATTTTTTTTTTAAATTGATTTTTGCATACACATCATTGGATGATTGAAATCTGCACAACTTTAACTAATTCGCTAATTCTCTTTGCAAAGTGAATTTTCACTTAGCTTTGTGAAAGAGGTCAACCATTCAATCATGTGCAAGCAAAAATCCTACATTTCCTTGACAATGATTGTATATTGGGGAATGTTCTCAACCCCAAATCCACCCCGCTATGAAAATAAGTAGGTTTTGTTCCTTTCACTTTGTATTAAACATACCTTCCCTTGTACTTTTTCCATATTAGCATTGTATCTATGAGGTTTATTTTTAAAACGTATTACATTGAATAGTCTCTGGTCTGTAATTTGTAGCCCTGAGCTTCAGTATCTGTAGCTTGGATAGAAAGGAGCAGAAATACCGTACTACAGCTAATAAAGAAAAAGAAGGAGTGTATGTTTTGGATCCAGTGAATGAATGGAGAACAGAGCTATAGAAGGTGCAAGATCACCCAACAGTAGTAGAAGGATACATTGGCTTTCCCAATAAAGGTAAAACAGACATAAAAACAGAGCTATGCTTTTTGAATCATAGCATATGACTTACAATATGCCAATGTCTCAGTAGACAATGTCAGAAATGTAACTTACACTCACTGGCCACAAGTACACCTGTTCAATTGCTTGGTAACACAAACTGCTAATCAGCCAATCACATGGCATCAACTCAATGCATCTACCGACCATCAGAATGCAGAAGAAAGGGGATTTAAGTGACTTTGAACGTGGCATGGTTGTTGTTGCCAGACAGTCTGGTTTGAGTATTTCAAAAACTGCTGATCTGCTGGGATTTTCACACACAACCATCCCTAGGGTTTACACAGAATGGTCCAAAAAAGAGAAACTATCCAGTGAGTGGCAGTTGTGTGGAGGAAAATGTCTTGTTGATGTCAGAGGTCAGAGGAGAATGGGCAGACTGTTTTGAAATGATAGAAAGGCAACAGTAACTCAAATAACCACTTGTTACAACCAAGGTATGCAGAATGCCATCTCTGAATGCACAACACATCAAACATTGAAGCAGATGGGCTACAGCAGCAGAAGACCACACCAGGTGCCACTCCTTTCAGCTAAGAACTGGAAACTGAGGCTAAATTTCACACAGGCTCACCAAAATTGGACAATAGAAGATTAGAAAAATATTGCATGGTGGTGAGTCTCGATTTCAGCTGCAACATTCAGATGGTAGGGTCAGAATTTGGCGTAAGCAACATGAAAGCATGGATCCATCCTGTCTTGTATCAATGGTTCAGGCTGGTGGTGGTGTAATGGTGTGGGGGATATTTTCTTGCCACAATTTGGGCCCCTCAGTACCAATTGAGAATCATTTAAATGCCACGACCTACCTTATTATTGTTGGTGACCATGTCCATCCCTTTATGAATACAGTGTACCATCTTCTGATGGCTACTTTCAGCAGGATAATGCTCATAGATGTGCAGCAGACAAATCTGCAGCAACTGCGTGATGCTACCATGTCAATATGGTCCAAAATCTCTGGGGCTTTGTAAATCAATGCCATGAAGAATTAAGGCAGTTCTGAAGGCCAAACTGGGTCCAACCCGATACTAGCAAGGTGTACCTAATTAAGTGGCCAGAGAGTGTATATTGCACTAAATACCTATGTTTCTTCTTTTCTCATCTACTTATGAATTGTCAGAATCATTTTTGAAATGGCAAGGAGGCAAAATTGGCAGAAGGTGCATGTAACAGTGTTCATAGAATAAGGCGCTGCTTTTGCTTAATCTTATCTCCCGACTTTCTGAGATTACACCTTTTGGCACAAAATATGTAGGCCAATGATACAGCCCTGACACACTCCCAGTTAGTCTTAACACCAACAATTATAGAACAAAAAATGATTAAACCCATAAGTGCTTTTTTATCACTTTATTTCTTTTATGCTTAGTTTTTGAAATAACTAATTTAATAGTTTAGACTGAGGATAGATAAAGAGTTAGCTAGTAATAGTTAGTCAAATTTAAATGGACCTTTTCTGTAATGTTTCATAGCTTCTTCAAGCCACTTCTCCAGTTCCTACCAAACATCGTCAACATTTTTAGAACAAGTCCCATTTAATGTGACTAACTGGTACTAGCTATACTAAGACCTAAATAAATGAGAACATTCATGGACATAATAGGTTTAGTGTAGTATAACATTTTTGATAGTTAAACATTATGTTTAATTGTAATGGTCAGAAAAGACAGAAGGAAAGAATGATAGAGGGTTTTGATTCTAAAAGAGGGACGATCCCTCCAAATCAGAGACACTCATCAATATGCTGAATAAATGAAAATAAGGTAGTGTAGTTCTAATGCAATACTATGCTATGTCTTAAAATGATATTCTACTCTTGCTAAAGAAGATCCTCATACACAAAAGCAGCAGCATGAACTGTTATGGGAGTGGTCCTAAGAACTGTAAGACAGGAGAACTTTAGTTTGCATACTACAGATCAATTAACACAAAGCCTTGCATCTTTTCATGATCTGAAGCCACTAGCAAGTAAAAGAATGAAAATTTAATTTCTACAACGATTTTGTAGCAGAATGCACTTCTATATCCAAATGTTTCCTCTGTCTATCTCCATCATACTGTTAAAAAAATAAACAAAACAATATTTTTTACCTGGAGATCCTATGTTTGCAATGAGCCAGTCCATCAAAGTCTGCAAGAGCTTTTAGTTTTATGTACAACCTGGTTTCTCTTGTTTTTTTTTATACATCTAGGATACTCCAACAATGAAAGTCATCTGCCATACTATCTAAATCTGTTACTGTTCATCTTGAAGATTTGTGTGTTTGTGCCCACTAGCTTGACCTATTGTAGTCTCCATGCTAACTAAAAAATAAGGGGGACCTCCTCATAATGTTTTTTGCAGGTGTGCAGACCAAGGAACTCAAGAACAGTGACCTCACAGAATCTCTAAGATAAATATAAAACTGTGTGGCTTAAAGTTTATCTGAAGCCAACAAAAATATCCCTTTAAGACTGTATATGCATTCAACATGTGTATGCACATTGTTTAGCTGTAAGAGTTTTCATAGTGTAGACATCCAAAAGTTCTGAGACTGCTGCTGGGAGCTGCCATCTTGAAAGTGAATGCAGCAGACCCAGCAGACTCAGAGCTGTCACTCAAGTGACATTCTATAGACTTGCGTTAAAATTCTCCCCTAGCTGCTTGGTTAGGCAGGGAGGTAAGAGAGGGGTGGATTACCCAGACCAGCACTGAGAGTAATTGGACACACCCAGAAGAGGAGAGGGCAATGATGTTCAATGAGGGAGGGAAATGTGCTAAGGAATTTACCACTCAAATATCTTGTACGTTCAAGGGCATACTGCATGGTAACATAATCTATGGAAAGGAAAAACTGTGCTTTTACCTGCAATTGTCTATGTGATGGTGAGATAGGGTCTCCTTAAGGACTCTACCTTCACCAGCAAGTGCTGGTGTATCTGCCTCTAGCACTTCAACTTTTGCCTGTTCCAGCATTTGGCCTTGGAGCTTGTTTTCTATATATTGATGCAATGGCTTAAGCTTCTATTTTTATCTGTCAGTATTGGCTCTGACGTCTGTGTATCCTGTTGCTCTTGGTTACCACTACATTTGTTTCTGTCTGTCTGCTGTGTACTCGATGCTCTGTCTATTACAGTTTGTCTGCCATCTTGCAAGGGCAAAGAAATTCTGTGGGTCTCATACTGTGTACACCTGCTCCTCTAGTAGCCCTGGCTAAGACCAGGTGCTCCCAATTTCTGCACCCTAGTGAAAACAGTGTGGTATTCTCCTTTCTGTGCACCTGCTATTGTACATGCAATCCTGGATATCAGAACTTTTTTTCAGGTCTTTGTTTCTGCTCTGCTCTAGAATTCTACCTTGCTTTTGTCATCAAGGGTCTTTGTCTAAGAAGATGCCAGTATACCTCCAATACCCACGACAAATGCATAATAAGAAGTCAGATACCATTCGATTGGGTTTCTTGGCTTCCAACAGTACTAGAAGGCTGAGATGCTGTATGACTTTCCAGCCACACAATCCAACTCCAATGCTTGCAAATCCCTTCATGGGCTTTCACTCCTTGTCATCCTAAGACAAGACTAATGCATTTAATGGTTTTTTTTTACTCTAATGGTGCTGCATATAACTGTAAACTTCAACTAAATAAACTGAATAAAACACAAATGGTAAAAAAACTAGATATAAGCTGTGTAACCTGAATTTGCTTACTTCAATGTCCATGGAGACACAACATTTTCCATGTACAATCTGTCACTTACATACAATCCAATGAAAGATAGTTTGCTAGTGTATAAAAAGCAGGTTCTGACAAATTAGAAATAACACTTATGTATTTTCATTTCATTGCTTCTGTAAATAGGTAACTGTACCCATTGCTGCTAAAAATAAACACAAATTCAGGTCATCATTAGAGGCAACAAACTCGAAGCTGTTGTCTTAAAACTACAAATACAAAATCAAGAGAAGCCTTTGGTACTCTTTCTGCTCCTGCTGCCCAGAGCTGTGTTTACATAGTCAGTAGAAATTTTGCAAGACTTCCAAAATAAGCAATGGCCTAGTTAAGTTCATTCATAAAACACAAATAGCCCTTGCATATTAGAAGACTTGAGGCAAAGAAATAGCCCAAAGTTCTAAAATAATAATTAGAGGATGCAAAAAAAAAAAATACCCTGAAGTTCAGATAATGAATGTAATAACTGACTCTTATGTCTAAACACAGCTATAAAAGTTTACTTTACAGAAACTAGGGCTAATTTGGCTCCACTTTCAAACTGTATACATTATCTTCAATAGCACATGCAGCAATGAAAGTTATAAGGCTCCAGGGCATTAAGGCCAATTGATGAAAGTTCAGATAACAAAAAGAAAAGCAAAGCTTTTCAGCACGGTGAGGAGGAGAAGTCCACGTGACTCACTTAAGAGTATCAATCAACTTCAAATAGTTACTTTATGTAATCTCTCCTAGTACTATAAATATATCACAATTATTTACAGAAATTGTAAAAGGCAACATTAAATATATTTCACTGCATAACATCTTATTCAAAGATCATTCCACTTTAAATTGAGAGAGATGTACAAGGGGGAGTTTCTACAATTCCTTTAGTTACTGGACAGGATGTAAGCCATGCTTAGGAAAATATCTTTACAACGGTAGCAAGGCGCTGCCAGGAGGCCTATGATGGGGGCTGGCTTTAATTGTTCAAAGGTACTTATTGCAATCTGCCCCAGTGAAAGCACCTCCATGATGTGCTATAATGCATGTATTACAATTTAGTCCATAAAAAAGAAGATGGCATTGCCCATTTTTCTTTTGAGCCAACTGAAGTTTGCTTGTACCCAATCTTAAAACTCCAGCCAAAACTTTTTATTTAGTTTTGGATAGAGTGGGGAATGGTTTTCATTGCCATCTGTGTTCATGTTTGGAAGACTTACCCTTTCTTTCTCTCAAGACAGGAAGCAACTGGAAAGCACTCCAACAGGAAAAATATTTAAATAAAATCACATTTTAAAAAAATAAATATTGGAATCTTTTTTGGTTTTGAATAGCATAGAGAGGAATTCAAACACCTGTCTGGTGAATGGCGGGAGCGAAAGTGAAAAAAAATTACCACATTTTGGGTTGCCATCAGAACAGAAGTAAAGGGGAAATCTCCCAACGAGGACACTAGTTCTGCTGATGCTGGTGATAACCAGGGATTCCTTTACTTTGGAGAGAATTCCTCTGACCTACTGTTTTGGTTATGGGACAGCAAGTGAAGGATCTCCCTAATGGTATACAGAGTTAAAAAAATAATAATAAAAAAATGAACAAAAACAAACAGGGGCTTGCTTTTAGTTCTACTTCGGCTGGTTCAGCAGCGACCGGCTGAATTTTTATCCATCTATGGCCTTTCCAGCATAAGAGGAGATTGACTCCTCTTGAGCAGGACTGTTGGTCAATTTTCGTTCAATCAGTGCTGCAGGGTATAGCCTGCAACGGTAATCAGTGTTTCCTCTATCCACCTCAATTGTGTGGATGGCAATATTCGTTCAGTTTTTTTTTTTAAAAATAGAATCACCTACTTTTTTTTGCTGTTTGTGCCTTTCTGTCCCCCCCCCCAAATTCTTATATGGGTGTTACAATGTCAAGAAGTAACAGAAAGTCTCCTTAATGGGGTCACAAACAGTAAGAAAAAGAAACAAAAATGTAACTTACATAGTAATAATAGTGACTATTGATAATGTATACCAACCTCCAATGTGTGTTTTTTTTGCCCTTTGTCTTGTAGTGAGCAAAGAAATGAATGAATGTATTGCTATGCATACCATATGTTTATGTTATAGCTAGACTTTATATACTTTGGACAATGTTCCCAGTAAAGGCAATGATCTTTTGTGTAATTGACCCATGTGTGAAGGCTCAGCTCAAGATACTATAGTACTCTAAATTCTACCCAGAATGAGCGGGTATTGTTACCAACTACATTTGGCTCACACAAGGCATTCGTGACAGTCTGGCTTCCAGATCACAAAACATTCCCTTGTTTTGCTATTCCTTATGTCAGCTAGTTAAGCAAGAGCTTAGTGCTTAATGTATACAGAAAAGGATTATATGCCGCATACAGTATATAAAGTCACTGGAGATATTGTATGTTTTGCCATTATTGGAAAATCTTCTAAAATGTATACACTGTGTTATGATGGAGTAGAGCTTGCAAGCCAAATGAAAGAGGAGATACTTATTTTAATAAAACATTTGTCTTCCAAGTTCACTTTACAGATCTGTGTTTATATAACCCAGTAGTAGGCATGAAGCCACAATGCATGAGCTTATTTCCACATCTGTTGCTACCTGAACCTCTAAAAGCAGCATACCTAAGAAGCTTTATTCTATGCTGAAAAATAAAACGGCCAGTAATATTTTATCAGAAATTACTATATATACTAGAGTGTGTCAACAAAATGAAAATTGTCTTTGTATAGTTTAGACACTACTTTGATAAAAGCTGATTTTTGATTGGGTTACTCTTCATCATTATTTTTTGCACTGTATTATTAAACATCTAATGGTGTCATTGTGTAAAATAAAAGTACTGTAGCAATGGCAGTCAGACAAGCTATTTTGGCGTATTCAATAAAAGAGCACAAAAAAATGTAGCTCAAAAAAATGTACAAAGTGCAATAAGATTTTCACTTGTATCAGTTTTGAGAAGTCCAAGTAGAGAAAAAACTGCTGATCGGTTGCTGCACATGACTGTCCCTGCATATAGCCCCTTGTCTTAATAAACAAGCCAGTATGAAACCTGTAAAAAATGAGATCTGTGGTTTTGGCAGCTGTCCTAGATATAACTGGAAAAATACAGTATGGATACAGAAAACAATGCATTTGAAGCTCATTGATAAAACATAGCATATAAAATATAATATAGTAAAAGGTCAAGTAACAATTAGTCTATCAACCTTACCCATTTAGAGTGTACTGGGATCCCCTTCTTCTAGTACGACTATGAAGGACAGATCCATCATTTGCATCCTGGGGTCCTAGTCTGGACTCGGCATTGAAGACCTGTTGTCCAGCACAGCATCCCAAAACTGCTAGGAAACAGCCAAGCAAAAGCATGGTCCTCCTCTCCGCACCCGGCATGGGATAATGATGCTGCCTGTCCACCATTGGAAATCAGGAGGCAAATATCCTCTTGGAAGCTAAAAGATAACTTGGTGATTTAATCCCAGAATCAAGCACAACATAAATAGGATAGGGTCATTAAATGAAAGTAGAGAAGAATTCTAGAGGGATGCTCCAGGTGGCATAAGTTATTCTTTACTGCCAGGATGCTGGTGGATTCACACAATATAAAACTCTATCCTAAGTAAGTCAGAGCTTCACAGAAGTGATCTTTTGCTCTGTGGTTGTAGACTTTAAAAAAAAGAGAATGTTAACTGGAATAAGCTGCTGCATAAAGTGATCTCTGTGCCTGAGAGTGCAGACTTGTCCCCATACTCAGCCTGTGCGAGAAGCAGGATTAGGATGAAAGTGCTGAGGGCCGGGGGTTTAAGAGGCGGCTGCCTGTCAGTGGGGAGGAAACCACAGAACCAGTCACACACGTGAAGGGTGAGGGGAGGAGGGAGAAAATGGGATGTGAGATAGAGAGGAGAAAGAAAGCCTACTATTTGCTTCATTTATTAACCTTTTACAGATCATTTTACCATTTGAAGTTGTTAACATTTACACTGTGTGTAGAAATACTAGATTAACTTTAAATACAGACATCCTCACTTACACTATGAATTCCTTCAAGTCATTAAATCATTTTTGTTTCAATTCAGCTTGTGTAATTATTTTGCAGTGAAAGCTCCTAAGTGTGGATAAGGGTAAGAAAAGTAAGTAGGGTTATAGGGTGAAGATAGTTAAAGGTACTTATTATCATATAATATAATATCCAATAGAGGCCTGAGCTTCATCGAAACTTCAACATTAAAAAACACTGTTCTTTGGATTTATCTCCACTGCAAGACCTGTGATTGCCTCTATACCTGTTTTAGATTTGTATGGATTTCTTCGTGGGTACCTCACACATTACCTGTGGGAGGGCATCTCGTCCACAGCGTGGCGACTACCCTGTATATATATATATATGTATACATATACATATAATGTATACTATATACATGCTCTACTCCTTCAGTAAATATGCATCTTACTTGTAACTCTAGGCTTCTTGTTTAGTGGCCTGCTGCACATTTTGCTTATAAAGAACTGCTAAGTGGTCCTATGGTCCATCTTATATCACTTCACTTATATCACTAGCCACAATATATATTGAAACAGCTTAAGGTGATTATAAAGGATATATACAATGTATACTGTATATACACTATATTACCAGAAGTATTGGGACGCCTGCCTTTACACGCACATGAACTTTAATGGCATTCCAATCTTAGTCCGGAGGGTTCAATATTAAGTTGGCCCACCCTTTGCAGCTATAACAGCTTCAACTCTTCTGGGAAGGCTGTCCACAAGGTTTAGGAGTGTGTCTATGGGAACATTTGATCATTCTTCCAAAGTGCATTTGTCAGGTCAGGCACTGATGTGGATGAGAAGGCCTGGCTCGCAGCCTCTGCTCGAATTCATCCCTCTAATTCATCCCAAAGGTGTTCTATTGGGTTGAGGCCAGGACTCTGTGCAGGCCAGTCAAGTTCCTCCACCCCAAACTCACTCATTCATGTCTTTATGGACCTTGCTTTGTGCACTGGTGTGCAGTCATGTTGGAACAGGAAGGGGCCATCTCCAAACTGTTCCCACAAAGTTGGGGGCATGAAATTGTCCATAATGTCTTGGTATGCTGATGCCTTAAGAGTTCAGTTCACTGGAACTAAGGGGCCAAGCCCAACCCCTGAAAAACAACCCCCCACCATAATCCCCCCTCCACCAAATGATTTGAACCAGTGCACTAAGCAAGGTCCATAAAGACATGGATGAGCAAGTGTATATATACTCACTGGCCACTTTTGCCTTCATAACTGCCTTAATTCTTTGTGGCATAGATTCAACAAGGTGTTGGAAACATTTCTCAGAGATTTTGGTCCATATTGACATGATAGCATCACACAGTTGCTACAGATTTGTCAGCTGCACATCTATGATGCAAATCTCCCATTCCACCACATCCCAAAGGTGCTCTATTGGATTGAGATCTGGTGACTGTGGAGACCATTGAAGTACAGTGACCTCAGTGTCATGTTCAAGAAACCAGTTTGAGATGATTTGAGCTTTGTGACATGGTGCATTATCCTGCTGGAAGTAGCCATCAGAAGATGGGTACACTGTAGTCATAAAGGGATGGACATGGTCAGCAACAATTTTCGCCCACAGCACGCCACAGAAACTGCCCTCCTAAAACTCACAAACGACTTACTAACAGCCAAAACCAACGGTCATTATTCCATACTCTTACTCTTGGACCTTTTTGCTGCCTTTGATACAGTTGACCACCCCCTCCTCCTCAAAAAACTCAATTTGCTTGGTCTCCATGGCTGCACTATCCATTGGTTCGAATCTTACCTATCTCATTGCACCTTCAGTGTCACTTCCAACTCCACTTCCTCTTCTCCAACTCCTCTTACCGTTGGGGTACCCCAAGGTTCTGTCCTTGGACCTCTACTATTCTTGATCTACACGTCCTCCCTGGGTCAGCTGATAGCCTCCCATGGCTTTCACTACCATTTGTATGCTGATGACACCCAAATCTATCTCTCTGCCCCTCAGCTCACCCCATCAATCTCCTCACACATCACTGATCTACTAACAGACATATCAGCCTGGATGTCAAACCACTTCCTCAAACTAAATCAATCTAAAACTGAGCTCTTAATATTTCCTTCCCCACGTGCTCCCTCCCCTGACTTCTCTGTCAAGATCAATGGCACATCTATCAGTCCGTCCCCCACATGCCAGGGTGCTAGGGGTATCCTTAGACTCTGAACTGTCCTTTCAGGCCCACATACAATCCCTGTCCAAATCATGCTGCCTAAATCTCCGCAACATTTCCGGAATACACCCCTTTTTAACTAATGACACTACCAAGCTTCTAATTCACTCCCTCGTCATCTCTCGCCTCAATTACTGCAACTCCCTCCTCATCCCTCCTTCAGTCCATAATGAATGCTGCTGCAAGACTCATCCACCTTACCAACCATTCAGTGTCCTCCACCCCTCTCTGCCAATCCCTCCACTGGCTTCCACTCACCCAACAAATAAAATTCAAAGTACTAGCAATAATTTACAAAGCCATTCATAACTCTTCCCCCAGCTACATCATTAACCTAGTCCCAAAATACCAACCAAGCAGGTCTCTTCGGTCATCCCAAGACCTCCTACTCTCTAGCTTCCTTGTCACCTCCTCCCATGCTCGCCTCCAGGATTTCTCCAGAGCTTCTCCTATCCTTTGGAACTTCTTACCCTAATCTGCCCGACTGTCCCCCAATCTATCCATCTTTAGGCGGTCCCTGAAAACCCTTCTCTTCAAAGAAGCCTATCCTGCTTCTAACTAACACTGTTTTACTTCCTTCGCTCATCCCCCCACAGCAGTTACCTTTTGTATCAATTGACCCTTCCTTTTTAGATTGTAAGCTCTAACAAGCAGGGCCCGCTGATTCCTCTTGTACCAAATTGTAATGTAACTGTAATGTCTGCCCTCATGTTGTAAAGCGCTGCGCAAACTGTTGGCACTATATAAATCCTGTATTATAATAATAATAATAATAACAATACTCAGGTAGGCCGTGGCATTTAAATGATGTTCAATTGGTACTAAGTGAACCAAAGTGTGCCAAGAAAATATCCCCCACACCATTACACCACCACCACCAGCCTGAACCGTTGATACAAGACAGGATGGATCCATGCTTTCATGTTGTTTACGCCAAATTCTAACAATACTAAATGCCCACCATTGACACAAAGAGCATGACTTGGCCCCAACCCTGCTCTCTCCTTAATGGCTGTTATTGACAGTGGCAGGAGCCAAAGGTTTTCACTGTTGCCCTGCTATCCAGTGAGGAGAGCCGAGAGAGCCACTGCTGAATCATCAACAATGTAAATTTTCTATGGGAACCTATCTAAACTTGAGGCGGAGTTCCAACCAAAAGTGGAAGCTCCACTTATCTGCCTCCTCCCCGACTCCGGTGCCACATTTGGCACCTTTCGGGGGGGGGAGCGGGTACCTGTTTTTTCAGCTGTAGTGGTACATGTGCTGGTCAGGTTAATCAAGAAAACGAATGAGGGCAGCACAGTGGCAAGGTGGTTAGCACATCTGTCTAGCAGCACTGAGGTCATTGGTTTGAATCCCAACTAGGATCCTGTCTAAATTGGCCCTAGTATGTGTATGTATGAATGTGGGTTATGGACCTTAGATTGTAAGCTCCTTGAGGGTATGACTGTGAATATGCAATATGTTAAGCACAGTGTAAATTGATGGTGTTATATAAGTACCTGTAATAAATAAATAAATAAATCAAACTAACAACCTTTCCCAATGGTCAGGGATTAAAGTGATACTAAAGTCTGTTTTTTTTTTCTTTGAAAATATCAAACATGTTATACTTACCTGCTCTGTGCAGTGGTTTTGCACAGAGCAGCCCTGATTCTTCACTTCTCGGGTGCCTCGTTGAAGCTCCTGGCCCCTCCCTCCTGCTGAGTGCACCCAAAGGAAGCAGCTTGCTATTGGGGGTACCCGAGCAGAGCTGTAGCTCTGTGTGTCCATTCAGATACAGAGCCGTGGTTAGGCCCTGCTCCCTCTCCCTTCTCATTGGCTAACTGACTTTGAATCACAGCTGCTGGAGCCAATGGCGCTGCTGCTGTGTCTCAGCCAATCAGGATGGAGAGTTCCGGACGGCCAAGGCACTCATGCAACATCGCTGGACAGAGATGGGGCTCCGGTAAGTATTAGGGGGGCTGCTGCACACAGAAGGCTTTTTATCTAAATGCATAGAATGCATTCGGTTTAAATAAACTGTCTGCCTTTACAACCACTTTAAGTATACCACACCCAAAGTGCTGGTGAAAGAACCTGCACACTAGGGATGAGATTCGAGTTCGAATTGAACTCATTTTCGACTCGAACATTGGCTGTTCGCAAGTTCGCCAACAACGAACAATTTGGGGTGTTCGCGGCAAATTCGAATGCCGCGGAACACCCTTTAAAGGTCTATGGGAGGAATCAAAAGTGCTAATTTTAAAGGCTTATATGCAAGTTTTTGTCATAAAAAGTGTTTGGGGACCTGGGTCCTGCACCAGGGGACATGGATCAATGCAAAAAAAAGTTTTAAAAACGGCCGTTTTTTCAGGAGCAGTGATTTTAATAATGCTTAAAGTCAAACAATAAAAGTGTAATATCCCTTTAAATTTCGTACCTGGGGGGTGTCCATAGTATGCCTGTAAATGGGCGCATGTTTCCCGTGTTTAGAACAGTCTGACAGCAAAATGACATTTCGAAGGAAAAAAGCCATTTAAAACTACTCGTGGCTATTGCATTGCCGGTCCGACAATACACATAGAAATTAATTGATAAAAACGGCATGGGAATTCCCCACAGGGGAACCCTGAACCAAAATTTAAAAAAAAAAATGACGTGGGGGTCCCCCTAAATTCCATACCAGGCCCTTCAGGTCTGGTATGGATATTAAGGGGAATCCCTGCCAAAATTAAAAAAATTCCATACCAGACCCTTTAGGGGGGCCAGGATCTGGGGGTCCCCTTGTTAAAGGGGGCTTCCAGATTCCGATAAGCCCCCCGCCCACAGACCCCCACAACCACCGGCCAGGGTTGTGGGGATGAGGCCCTTGTCCTCATCAACATGGGGACAAGGTGTTTTGGGGGGCTACCCCAAAGCACCCTCCCAATGTTGAGGGCATGTGGCCTGGTACGGGTTCAGGAGGGGGGGCCGCTCTCTTGTCCCCCCCTCTTTTCCTGCGGCCTGCCAGGTTGTGTGCTCTTTTAGGGGGACCCCCACGTCATTTTTTTTTTAAATTTTGGTTCGGGGTTCCCCTGTGGGGAATTCCCATGCCATTTTTATCAATGAACTTCTATGTGTATTGTCGGACCGGCAATGCAATAGCCGCGAGTAGTTTTAAATGGCTTTTTTCCTTCGAAATGTCATTTTGCTGTCAGACTGTTCTAAACACAGGAAACATGCGCCCCTTTACAGGCATACTATAGACACATCCCAGCTACGAAATTTAAAGGGATATTACACTTTTATTGTTTGACTTTAAGCATTATTAAAATCACTGCTCCTGAAAAAACGGCCGTTTTTAAAACTTTTTTTTGCATTGATCCATGTCCCCTGGTGCAGGACCCAGGTCCCCAAACACTTTTTATGACAATAACTTGCATATAAGCCTTTAAAATTAGCACTTTTGATTTTTCATGTTCGTGTCCCATAGACTTTAATGGTGTTCGAACAAACTTTTTTCCTGTTCGCATGTTCTGGTGCAAACCGAACAGGGGAGTGTTCGGCTCATCCCTACTGCACACCCTTCCCCATAATACCATTACCCTCTCTTTTCTCCAGCCATAACCTTCCTACACCCCCAGATTCACCTATGGAGAACAGCACTCTTTAGTTTACTGATTTTTGCAGATATCTGTCTACTTGGTATGAACACCTATATAACAGACACATTTATTGTTCCTTTGTAGTTTTAGCTTATTAGTACAACTTTTTGACCTGACAATTAAAACAAACTGTAAAATACATTCTTATCTTTTTTGGAGAACTCAGCTAAATGTCATAAAGAGGTTTATGGCAAAAGCCATAATGGTAGGATGTCCCATTTCCATAACATCTGCTTGGTCTACAAAATAACAGACCCTGCTACTTTACACTAGAAATGTAATAATAGTGTTTTACTATATTCTAACAGTTAAACCAGCTTGGATAAAATGATGAACAATGAATGCATACCGTTCACAACAAACCCTGAAACTTTTTTTTTTATGTACTGTACACAAAGATGCATTCTAATAAATATTGAAATTTAAAGATTAAGTTTAGTTGTTTCTCTTTTTTTCTAGCAAGGGACAATATTTATATTGAGTGAGAATTGTCCCTTGTGCTGGTGGTTTCTCTGTTAGTTGAAATCTGAGAGACCTCTTCCCCCGCAGCTGTGATCTTCCGGTGCTGCAGCAAAGATAGAAAAAGTTACAGAGTACATGCTTTAGGAAATAAAGTCCCAATGATCAAAGTAAACTGAGTGACCTTTCTGATTTATGGACAGCTGGTGTGTTTGCAGGATAGCACTAGTAGATCGATGACCATTTCACTTACTGCCTGATCATTTACAACTTATCAATTCTCACTTTTCATATTACATGATACATTTTGTTGTGGGATGAAAGTAAACAGAACATAAAAAGTCTGGCCAAATTGATTCAGGAACAGCTGATGACTTTATTATGAAAAGAGGATGAATAGAGATTGGTGGCCTCCCCATTATTTCCACAGTATCAGACCATTTTTTTCCATCATGAGTGCAAGAGTATTGGGTATGCCAGCATATTTCTATGCTTTAACACATTTGTAGCACCCTCTAGTGTGCTAGAAGTTAACAGTGCATAGGTTTTTTTTGTAGTGTAGGTAAATTTAGGCTTGGCTGGCAGCCAAATCAGTGCTTAATCTGGGTCAGAGTGAGTGATCCAGGAAGGCTGGAAGACTCATCAGCCAGAACCTCCGGTACCTCCCCTTACTTGCTGGAATCTTGGAGAAGTTTCCAGAAGAAGGGGAGGGAGGTGGGAGGGAGGTTAGGAGGAGCTGCCTGGAGTGTTAAGAAGGGTCCCAGCCAATGCCCAGCAAATGGTCTGGCAGGGTGGTAGGTCCCTCTTAAATATTCAGAGTCAGTCCAGCAGGGGCAATGTGGAGTTTGGGTGGAAGCTGGAGATGGAGTGCTGAGGAGGCTGTCAGAGGCCCTTAAGGGTAGCCCCCTTGTCTAGGGGGGGTGACCTCGGGGCTCAGGTGCTAGAGAGATCCTCTCAAAACACTAGGAGGATTCCTGTCCAGAGACACAGGAGCAAGAGTGAGGACAGCAGGAGCTAGCTAGCACGTCTGGGAGTTATACAGGGAGAAGACAGCCAGGTGGCTGAGTTTGGCAGTCTGGGAGGACTGTGGGAAGTAGCCAGGAGGGCTAGTGAAAGGGGCAACTGCAGCCAGGTGGGCTGGCAGTGCCTGAAGAGGTGGTACTGGGATCAGTAGCCACAGGAATGCAGCTGGACATTGGGACTTTTTCTACACACCAAAGGGACCTGCAGTCTCTGCCTGTAAAGGGCTGTTGCTTGATCTGGCAGAGTGCCTTCTGAGATCCCTTAAACAGTGTTACAGCTGGGACGGAGTTGTTCTGCAAGCAAGTAATGTGCTGAAGGAGGAGTGTATACAGAGAGTGTATATGGTTGAAGAGACTTTTATTCTAATCAAGTGGGCATCCCATAATACCTCTATCCCCATCCAAGTTTATTAACCCCTAAATAAAAAAAAACAAAACAAAGCCACTGGACTGTTTCCTATCTCAAGTGAGCCTGGGGAAATTCGGTGTGCTTGGATGTGCAGAGTGGGGGGGTCCCTTTTTCATCAGATTCAAACTTCAGCTGGATACAGTGGAATGTTTAGTGTAGATGACACCTGGAAAGGAATGTTTTTAACAACCTCAAAAACTGCTCAATGCATTAAGATTATTTTCAGTAATCATGGCTATAAAATTGAATTAGGGTTATATACTGGTACCTCATCTATAATTAACACTTTAAAGAAAAAATAGACCCTTGCAGGCTTTACTGGTACCAGAGAAGGACAATGACACAGAAATTCCTAAAAAAAAATATTAATTACAAAAAGTTTAAAATATATTAACATAGTACTGATAAAAAGTCAGTGCTCATTTGAGATAATGCAGGCCATATATTTATACTCAAACAATATTTCTTTGCTATTGTGTCAAGAGGTTGACGCGTTTCACAAACATTGCTTCCTCAGGACCTCAATATCTTGACAACAAAGAAAAAGGCCTATCCAAGGGAAAAAAGCACTACAGTTATGTCTTATCAGTAACATGCAACATAATATATAGCCAACATGCTGTGTCCCCCTAGACCACTTACATGCGCTGATTAGAGCCAGGCAAAAGCCAATGGTGTGCCATGTGTCATGAAGCTGTGATATATCATGTGATGCAGTGGCAGGAACACAAATGGTTAGGGAACTAGCCTCATCTTAAAACTGGATCTATGTTCAATCAGAGTTACCCAGGAGTATAACACTTACTCAGTATATAAATCTCAGAAGAAGAAAGATCTGTACTACGAAGAAACCACAATATCAGGGTATTCGATCGAATGTAAAACAGTGTGACCTGTAATATCCAATACATATACAGGCCATATGTTAGAATTGAATATTACATCCATCTTACCATATCTAATAGGGCTTGGTAAAACGTTTTTTCACCCATACCTGGATCAATAATACCAAACATAGCCAAGAACAATAGTCTTATTTAAGAAACTGGATATTTCTCGTAAATACATGTTCATAACATAGATGAGGACAAATACACAATCTGGGAATACAATGAAACATATACATTTAACCAATATGGGCTACTCCATCAGGGTCACTCAATTCAATAACGAAGAAAAAAACTAAAAACTATGGTATAAATACAACCAACAGAATGGTAACTTACTGATGGAATTATATCAGAAAGCGACACTGCATCAAATAATGGCTGTGAGCCTCTTCATGTATTGAGCTGCCCCACTGCAGCAAGTCATCTAGGAGAATGTGCAGTATCTCACAAAAGTTAGTACACCCTCACATTTTTGTAAATATTTTATATCTTTTCATGTGACAACACTAAAGAAATGACACTATGCTATAGTGTAAAGTAGTGAGTGTACAACTTGTAGTATAACAGTGTAAATTTCCTGTCCCCTCAAAATAACTCAACACATAGCCGATAATGTCTAAACCATTGGCAACAAAATTGAGTACACTAAGTAAAAATGTCCAAATTGGGCCCAATTAGCCACCCCCTCCCAAGTCAAGTGACTCGTTAGTATTACAAGGTCCCAGGTGTGAATGGGAAGCAGGTTTGTTAAATTTGGTGTTATCGCTCTCACTCTCTCATACTGGTCACTGGAAGTTCAACATGGCACCTCATGGCAAAGAACTCTCTGAGGATCTGAAAAAAAGGAATTCTTGCTTTACATAACGATGGCCTAGGCTATAAGAAGATTGCCAAGACCCTGAAGCTGAGCTGCAGCATGGTGGTTAAGACCATACAGCAGGTTTAACAGGACAGGTTCCTCTCAGAACAGACCTCGCCATGGTCGACCAAAGAAGGTGAGTGCACGTACTCAGTGTCATATCCAGAGGATGTCTTTGGGTAATAGAGGTATCAGTGCTGCCAGCATTGCTGCAGAGGTTGAAGGAGTGGGGGGTCAGCCTGTCAGTGCTCAGACCATACGCTGCACACTACATCAACTTGGTCTGCATGGCTGTTGTTCCGGAAGGAAGCCTCTTCTAAAGATGATGCACAAGAAAGCCAGCAAACAGTTGCAGACTAAAGACATGGATTATTGGAACCATGTCCTGTGGTCTGATGAGACCAAGATAAACTTATTTGGTTCAGAGGGAGTCAAGCGTGTGTGGTGGCAACCAGGTGAGGCATACAAAGACAAGTGTGTCTTGCCTACAGTCAAGCATAATGGTGAGAGTGTCATGCTCTAGGGCTGCATGAAATGCTGCCTGCACTGGGGAGCTAAAGTTTATTCAGGGAACCATGAATGCCAACATGTACTGTGATACACTGGAGCATGATCCTCTCCCTTCGGAGACTGGGCCACGTGGTAGTATTCCAACATGATAACGCCCACAAACACACCTCCAAGATGACCACTGCCTTGCTAAAGAAGCTGAGGGTAAAGGTGATGGACTGGCCAAGCATGTCTCCAGACCTAAACCCTATTGAGCATCTGTGGGGCATCCTCAAACAGAAGGTGGAGGAGCGCAAGGTCTTTAACATCCACCAGCTCCGTGATGTCATCATGGAGGAGTGGAAGAGGACTCCAGTGGCAACATGTGGAGCTCTGGTGAATTCCATGCCCAAGAGGGTTAAGGCAGTGCTGGAAAATAATGGTGGCCACACAAAATATTGACATTTTAATTAAGGGGTGTACTCACTTTTGTTGCCAGCGGTTTAGACATAATAGCTGTGTGTCTTGAGTTATTTTGAAGGGACAACAAATTTACACTGTTATATACGCTGTACACTCACTACTTATAGCACTTATACTACTATATAGCAAAGTGTAATTTCTTCATAAAGGACCCACAAAGCCTTCAGCAGATAGAGAGCACACCCACCATTGCTCCTATACAAATGAAAGCACATTTAAAGCTGTTTTGGTGCCAAAACGGCACCTTAATTACCATTATTTATCATTGGTTTCAGTAATCATGACATTAAATTAATACCAATGAGAAAATTATAGATTTTTGGGGGGGGATTTTTTAAAATATATTCATATTGGTAAACAAGATAAATATATATTAAATTAAATCAATAAATCCATAAATAAAATTCAAGGTTTTAATAGCAGCAGGGATAATTATAGTTTTTAATAAAATAATATTCAAGAGATTAATAATGACGCACATAGTGCTCTGTGTCAGAAAGGAGAAGTATGGCCAAAGCTTTTCTAGTCATACTTCTTCTACCGATCACAGGAGTGCAGTTCATTCTGCACTCCTCTGACCTGTTTTAGCCCACTGTTGGTTCATGTCACTGAGTTGGTCCAGGTTTAGGAAAGATCCTGACTGGGATTCACCCAGATGCCTGGACCAGCACCTGTCTCAGCCTCTCAGTGATCTGCTAAGAGCCTAAACTAGCCCCTCCTGCCCCCTACACAGCCCAGCGCTCCAGTGAGTCCTGGAGGGAAGAGCAGAGAGCCAGTGACTGACAGTTTATGCTCTCTGCTCAGATTGGCGGAGAGAACTGAGCGATCAGCAGTGTGTGATCACTCAGTTCTCACTACAGAGGTGGCTACATCCAACCTTGTTTGTTTACAATCCTGAACTTCTCTTTTAAGGACTAAATTCTAGTAATATGATACTCTGTGGTGACTTCATGATGCATAGGCAAAAAAGGGCTATCCTGACAATATATGGGCCCAAAAAACACATACCATACACAGGCAACAATCAGTCAACTGTATTGTAAGCTCTAACAAGCAGGGCCTTCTGTATTACATTGTTTTGTAATTGTACTATCTGCAGTTATTGTTGTAAAGCACTGCGTAAACTGTCGGTGTTATTTAAATCCTGTATAATAATAATATTACTGTTACAATATGCAGGTAGCAAATAGACAATCATTAAAATAGGCATTTTAATCATAAGTGGGTGTCAATGCAAGAAGATCATGGTTGGTGGGAGGGGCAGGGAGAGTGCTGTACATAGCATCATGAAAATATCACAGCACCTTGCCTCCTTGATACTCCTCTCAAAAGTCCCCAGCAATGATGCAAGCAGTAGGCTGGCTTTTGAAAGAAATGATGCAAATATCAAAATGAATTAATGGGTGGATATCTGGAGGAGAGGTACAGTGTATAAGGGCGCTCTGAGCATAAGGACCAAGCAGACAGTACATATAAAAGAGCAGAGGTCAGATGGTGTATCTTCTCACACTTAGGGCTGCACTCACAAGGAGAAGCAATCTCTAAAGGAAAAACAGAAAAAAAGAGAGGCGCCTCTAAGTGCAGGATTAAAAGCTATTTATTTTCTCCAGAAAGAATTAAAAACACTTACAAGATCTGGTGAATGTAAAAGCATATAATCGTGGGTAATGCAGGTGGTCCAGCAGACGTGAAGGTCCTTAACATATAGAGGTTATCAGAGCTGTGTCATAAACTGCAGTGGAGGATCCAGGACCATGGAAATCCCTGTAACCTGTTGAGCGGTTAGCATAAACCAGGCCTGTGATGGACGGAGATCCCGGAAGTGAAGTCAGCAATGTGAGACGAGAACCAGCATGGACTGCAAACTGGAAGTAGTCATCAGTAAGGGACACGTTTCGGAGCATCTGATTGGTTCCTTTTTCAACCTATGACTACAAGCGTACACACATATGGCTTATACTATCTAAACAGGATGTGGGCGGAAACATGGGCGGGGCATGAAAGAAAAAAAGGAAGTGAATAGGAGATAGTAAATAGTAATGGTATGAAACATCAGAATCATGCAACTAAAAAGTGAATGTCCCTGTCCATAGGAAACATATAATTAGACAAAAAATAAACCACAATAGACAATAATAGCCGATCTGCAAAGAAGCATTACTTAACCACTTCCCTACCCGCCCATAGTCATATGACGTCCACAGATGGGATCTCCCATCCTGGGTGGACGTCATATGACGTCCTGGGATTCCCGGCCGTCTAGGGGGCGCGCGTGCACCGCCGGGAGCGCGCGCGCGCCCTCCGCGTTCCTCGGGACCCGGTGCGTGTGCCCGGCGGCCGCGATGTCCGCCGGGCACCCGCGATTGCCCGTTAACCGGGCCGGCATGTGGATCTGTGTGTGTAAACACACAGATCCACAGCCTGTCAGCTCTGAGGAGAGCGATCTGTGTTCCCAGAACGGAGGAACACAGGTCGGTCTCCTCCCCTAGTGCGTCCCCTCCCCCTTCAGTTAGAATCATTCCCTAGGAAACATATTAACCCCTCCCCGCCCCCTAGTGGTTAACCCCTTCACTGCCTGTCACATTTACACAGTAATCAATGCAATTTTATAGCATTGATCGCTGTATAAATGTGATTGGTCCCAAAAATGTGTCAAAAGTGTCCGATGTGTCCGCCATAATGTCGCAGTCACCAAAAAAAATCGCGATCGCCGCTAAAAAAAATAAAAAATATATTTTTTTTAAAAATGCCATAAATCTATCCCGTATTTTGTAGACGCTATAACTTTTGCGCAAACCAATCAATATACGGTTATTGCGATTTTTTTTTACCAAAAATATGTAGAAGAATACGTATCGGCCAAAACTGAGGAAAAAATGTGTTTTTAAAAAAAAAAATTGGGATATTTATTATAGCAAAAAGTAAAAAATATTGTGTTTTTTTCAAAATTGTCGCTCTTCTTTTGTTTATAGCGCAAAAAATAAAAACCGCAGAGGCGATCAAATACCACCAAAAAAAAGCTCTATTTGTAGTGAAAAAAAGGACGTCAATTTCTTTTGGGTACAACGTCGTACGACCGCGCAATTGACGTTTAAAATGCGACAGTGCTGAAAACTAAAAATTGGCCTGGGAAGGAAGGGGGTGAAATTGCCCGGTATTGAACCGGTTAATAAAAAGGGGGAGAGAGGACAATTTCTATTAAAAATAGAAGGTAGTAAATAATTAGGAAGTTGTTTATATACATTGAAATAAAATGTTTTTTTACAAAAAAAAAAAAATTAAAAAAAAAAATTAACAATGGAAGCTATATAAGATCTGATACAACAGAACAATATACCAGCAATAAGGATGACGGAGGAGGCGTGGGCTTATGTACTAGAAAAAAATTATTATTAGTAAAAAAGCGCATGGGCTTATGTAGATGGGTGTGCATCCTAACAGAAATATATATGCACATAAACACCAACCATGTGCTTATAGTTTCTCACACACCATATGTATCTATCTATACATACAGAATATACAATAACTAAGTTGTCCTATAGGGAAAAACCATTATTATAATGGAAAAGGAAAGAGGGGGAAGGGGGGTGAGAAAGAGGAATCAAAGGATCGCGCTGATCTCGAAATCCTCATTCAACCCCCCAGGGACCAATACATTTAAAGAGAAGATCCAGAACATTTCTCTATGGCAGAGTCTTCTAAAACGCTCAGCTGGAGGCAGGTCTCTCGGCATTGCCTCAATGACCCAAACCCTCAGGCCATCGGTAGATTTTCCCTGGTGACTGAGGAAATGCCTAGAGACAATATGAATGTCCAATCCATCTGTAATAAAACAGCGATGTTCACCAAAACGCTTGCGAAGTGGCCGAATGGTTCGCCCCACATAGAAAAGGCCACAGGGACATGTTAGGCAATACACCACATGGTCAGAGGAACAGGTGTGAAAACCCTTAATGGGATATGTTTTACCTTTCACACAAAAATCCTTCTGACCATGCTTCACAAACCGACAGGTTTTGTATAGAGGTTTGCGGCATTGATACATACCAGAGATAGCTAAAAAAGTGGGAATAGAGTGACCAAGAGGAAGGGTTTTTTCTTTAATTTGCTAGGTGCCACCTTACTCTTAATGTTTGGTGCCTTTCTGTACACAAACTTCGGTTTGTTAGGTAAAACAGGGAGGAGATGCTCATCTTGGTGCAACAGGGGCCAATGTCTCCGCACAATGCTCTCCATCTGTCTGTCTGAAATTGAGTTACAAAACGTAAGTCATTTCTAACTTTGTCACCATGGGTGGAAGACCATAATGAAGGAGGTGTATTTTTGTAATGAAGGTATGGTGTATCCACAAGATCAGCTGGAAATACTTTGTCTAGAATTTTTTCTTTCAAGGTCTTACTCTGATTTTCATAGTCATCATTTCTAGTACAATTCTTTTTTAATCTGCAAAAATGGCTCTTAGGTATGTTATTGAGCCATTGAGGGTGGTGGCAGCATTTGTAATGAAGAAATAAATTACCTGCCGTAGGCTTAGTGAAGTTCTTAGCATGAATCTCTTTGTCAACAGAAAACAGTTCTAAATCAAGAAAAGCTAACCTTTCTTTGTCCATAACAGAAGTAAACTGTAAATATATAGGAAAGCAGTGCTCGCAAAATAAATAAGTGCACCAAAAACCTTATTGCAGCTGCTGGATACAAGTACTATGACTTTAAATAAATACACAAAAAAACAGCGCTGGCAACTAACACAATATAAATATGACTTATGCCCTGTACACACGGTCAGATTTTCCGACGGAAAATGTGTGATAGGAGGCTCCACACCACATTTTCCATCGGATTTTCCGACACACAAAGTTTGAGAGCAGGATATAAAATTTTCCAACAACAAAATCCGTTGTCAGAAATTCCGATTGTGTGTACACAAATCCGACGGACAAAGTGCCACGCATGCTCAGAATAAATAAAGAGATGAAAGCTATTGGCCACTGCCCCATTTATAGTCCCGACGTACGTGTTTTACGTCACCGCGTTTAGAACGATCGGATTTTCCGACAACTTTGTGTGACCGTGTGTATGCAAGACAAGTTTGAGCCAACATCCGTCGGAAAAAATCCTAGGATTTTGTTGTCGGAATGTCCGAACAAAGTCCGACCGTGTGTACGGGGCATAAAAGTGGAAAATATCGCTATAATTATGCGACTAAACAAATTGCATTTAGTGAAAAAATTGAATAGTATGTGGTAAAAAAATATTGTTTCTGTTTAGAAACAGAAACCATAGGCACTCAAAAAAATATATATTAATAAATATGTATACCTCAACATATAACCATGGACAATCAAAAAAAGTGTTGGTAATATATATATACCTCAATAAAATAAACAAACCAATGTGAATAAATATAAAAATAAATTCAGGATGGATATAAATGTTCATTCAAAAAAAGACCCAATCGGCAATGATAGCAGACTTCCAACTTCTCATCCAAAGAGTTACATAAAGTCACCTGAAATGCTGCAGTAGATATAGAGAGATAGGATGAAGCTTGGGCTGCTGACACTATGATATAACCTTGGGAGCCGCGGGCATCATATTCCACCCAAAAAACAAAAATAAAATATGGTGTAATACTGTGGGATAAAGGATCAATTGCGCATAATGGCGCTACTCACAGAATGAAGTTGCAAAGCAGGCATTCAGAGTTGGTCAGTGACCGCCGCTATATCAGCGTGCGCTCCACTGACTACAGGAAACAGCGTCACTGGTTTTCAGACATGAACTGGATATTGCGTCGACGTGTTTCGCCCCTCCTCCAGGGCGTCATTAAAGACATAACATCCAGCCCACACAAGGTCGAATTTATATACAGCGTCAGGTAAGTGACAGCCAATCAAGGCTAGTGGATGTAGATTACCCACCTCTTCCTGATTCATCATATCCTGTTACAACTACAACAAACTTTAATAGATAGACAACAAGAACACAACATTCCTGTCATGGAAACGTAAAAGCATAAACAAACATTTGTATTGCATTGATAGACATATGGGATACTGATATATCTCGATAAAATGCCTGAGAGTATATATAAACATAAACGTACATAATGAATACTTAAACAACATTATTCCTAAAAACCTCATATATATGCACCTGACAAAAATGTATTAAATTTTATTAAAAATGTTTCTCTAAAATTAAGAAAAAAATTAAGAAAAAATATATTAAATATAATTCTGATGAAAAGTGATAATGAAAATAGACAAAAGAATGAGAATAAAATTAAAATAAAAATAAACATGAATATAATCAACATTAAAAAAGGTGAAAAAATACATGAAAATAAATAAAAAATAAAATAAAAATAAAAATAAATAAAAATAAGATTAAATAAAAATAAAATAAAATAAAAATAAAAAAAATAAAAATATATAAAAATAAAAAAAAATAATAAAATAAAAATAAAAATAAAATAAAATGAAAATAAAAATAAATATAAAAATAAAATTAAAATAAAAAAATAAAATAAAATAAATATTTTTCTATTTGATGTAATTTCAATTTCTTTCTTTTTTACATTTATACTTTTATTCTCACATTTATTTTATTTTTATTATTTTCATCTTCATTTTTATTTATTATTATTTTTATTTTATTTTAATTTTATTTTTATATTTATTTTAATTTTCATTTTATTTTATTTTTATTTTATAATTTTTTTATTTTTTTAATGTTTTCAATTTTGATTATATCCATGTTTATTTTTATTTTAATTTTATTCTCATTCTTTTGTCTATTTTCATTTTCACTTTTCATCAGAATTATATTTAATATGTTTTTTCTTAATTTTTTTCTTAATTTTAGAGAAACATTTTTAATAAAATTTAATACATTTTTGTCAGGTGCATATATATGCCGTTTTTAGGAATAATGTTGTTTAAGTATTCATTATGTACGTTTATGTTTATATATACTCTTAGGCATTTTATCGAGATATATCAGTATCCCATATGTTTATCTATGCAATACAAATGTTTGTTTATGCTTTTACGTTTCCATGACAGGAATGTTGTTTTCTTGTTGTCTATCTATTAAAGTTCATTGTAGTTGCAACAGGATATGATGAATCAGGAAGAGGTGGGTAATCTACATCCACTAGCCTTGATTGGCTGTCACATACCTGACGCTGTATATAAATTCAACCTTGTGTGGGCTGGATGTTATGTCTTTGATGACGCCTTGGAGGAGGGGCGAAACGCGTTGACGCAATATCCGGCTCACGTCTGAAAACCAGTGACGCTGTTTCCTGTAGTCAGTGGAGCGCACGCTGATATAGCGGCGGTCACTGACCAACTCTGAATGCCTGCTTTGCAACTTCATTCCGTGAGTAGCGCCATTATGCGCAATTGATCCTTTATCCCACAGTATTACACCATATTTTATTTTTGTTTTTTGGGTGGAATATGATGCCCGCGGCTCCCAAGGTTATATCATAGTGTTAGCAGCCCAAGCTTCATCCTATCTCTCTATATCTACTGCAGCATTTCAGGTGACTTTATGTAACTCTTTGGATGAGAAGTTGGAAGTCTGCTATCATTGCCGATTGGGTCTTTTTTTGAATGAACATTTATATCCATCCTGAATTTATTTTTATATTTATTCACATATATATATATATTTTTTGAGTGCCTATGGTTTCTGTTTCTAAACAGAAACAATATTTTCTTTACCACATACATTTTTTCACTAAATGCAATTTGTTTAGTCGCATATTAGTTGCATATTTATAGCGATATTTTCTACTTTTAGTCATATTTATATTGTGTTAGTTGCCAGCGCTGTTTTTTTGTATATTTATTTTAAGAAGTAAACTGTAGGCCCATATTGTTGCTGTTACAATGTGCAACAAATTCTGGAATTAGGGAAGCACTACCATCCCAGAAGATGATCTATATATTGTCCATAGAACACAATGTGGGAGGAGAAGGGGTTGTTATGCCATATGTGCAAGGATTCCCAATGACCCATGGTGAGGTTAGCATATGAGGGCACACAATTTCTGCTCATAGCTGTCCCATTCACCTGTAGAAAAAAATCATTTTCAAATTTAAAATAATTGTGGGTAAGACAAAAAGAGGTAGCCTCAACAATAAAGGAGACTTGTCTGGGATTGAACATGGGGTCCTGGCACAAAAAGGATTGTATGGCGCCCAGTCTCACATTGTGTGGTATGGAGGTATATAGAGATTGGACATCTAAGGAAACCCAGAGACAGTTAGGCTCCCAAGAACAGGGGGAGAGTAACTCCAACAAGTGCGTACCATCTCTGATGTATGACTGGAGGGATTGGGCGAGTGGCTGGAGAAACTGATTGACATATTGTGAGAAGCCACTGGTGGCCGCAACAATAGGTCGCCAAGGAGGATTCACCAAACTCTTATGTACCTTGGGCAGGTGGTAAAAATATGGAGTAAAATTGACAGCCTTAACCAAAAAAGAGGCTTCTTATTGAGTGATGATATGATCACTGAGTACATCCTTAACAAGAGCAGTGGCCTCCAAAACAAACCGAGGCAATGGGTCAGTATTTAATCTTACATATATATTGGCATCAGAAAGGAGTCTGATGTCTTCATTGACATAGTCAGTTCTATTTTGTACAACTATGCCGCCTCCCTTTCAGCATTTTTTAAGACTAGGTCAAAATTATTGGTTAAAGCATCTAAAGCTTTCTTCTCAGAATATGAGAGATTATGACTAATGTTGTATTTGTTTTTATTTTTAGTTGAATTGCACAAATCTTGTATCTCTGCATATACAATGTGATAAAAAGCATTGATGCAGGAGCCCTAATGCCCCGTACACACGATCGGACATTCCGACATCAAAATCCTAGGATTTTTTCCGACGGATGTTGGCTCAAACTTGTCTTGCATACACACGGTCACACAAAGTTGTCGGAAAATCCGATCATTCTAAACGCGGTGACGTAAAACACGTACGTCGGGACTATAAACGGGACAGTGGCCAATAGCTTTCATCTCTTTATTTATTCTGAGCATGCGTGGCACTTTGTCCGTCGGATTTGTGTACACACGATCGGAATTTCCGACAACGGATTTTGTTTTCGGAAAATTTTATATCCTGCTCTCAAACTTTGTGTGTCGGAAAATCCGATGGAAAATGTGTGATGGAGCCTACACACGGTCGGAATTTCCGACAACAAGGTCCTATCACACATTTTCCGTCGGAAAATCCGACCGTGTGTACGGGGCATTAGAGTGAGTGGGATAAAACACAGATGTTGGTCTAAAATTCGTGTTTTTTATGGGTGGAGAAGTCATAAGATGCTGGGTATATAGGATATGGTCAGCCTTCAAAGGGGAAAGATGAAGTATTAGGCTGACTACTAGATTCTGTATTGTGGACACATATAGTTCTTCCAGAAGAGCAAGGCAACCGAAATCACTATGAGTTGCAGTATCATCACAAGGGGGAACAACAGGAATGGAGTTGGCCTGAGGGTAAATATGACTATGTTTAATGGATTGATTGTTATAAAATCTTTTAAGAGTAAGACTACTACGAATGAATGTAAATCCTTGAAAAGGAGAAAAGGGTTTGGCTGGGCGGAAGGTGCAAAATTAAGGCCTGGAGGAGAGGACATTCCTAGGCAGACTGCTACTGCATGCTACAGACCACCACTGCATTAAGGTGTGGACCACAAAGCTCAAACACATATACGTCTGTGTGTGCATGTGTATATATACTGACAGTGTCAGTAGGGCAGAGATTGGTGTAGGGGAGAGGCCAGTGTCAGTAGCTTTTATTTTTTTAAATATTTTTTTTCAGAGCCCAGTTAAAGGGCTTTGGTGAAATATCAGGGGTCCAAACAGGGAGAATCTTCGCCACACGGGGTGATTAGGGTGTGCCCAGGCACACCTGGCACACCCTGTGCACAATCCCATGATAACACCCACAGATAAAATACGTAAATGGGACTTGTTTAACATGCCATAAGACATCTATTTTTAAATCTAAGGTTTACATACTCTGCCAAAGCTCACAGCCTTGCCCCATGGCTAGGTCAGGCTGATGACACCACTAATGCCGCGTACACACGATCGGTTTTGCCTTCAAGCGGTCTTGCCTACACATGGTCAAACTGAAGTCCGACCAAAGTCCGACTGTCAGGAACGCAGTGACGCATAACACGTATGACGGGACTAAAAAAAGGAAGTTCAATAGCCAGTAGCCAAGAGCTTCCATCTCGTACTTGCTTCAGAGCATGCGTCGTTTTTGGTCCGTCGGAACAGCATACAGACGAGCGATTTTCCCGATAGGAACTGGTTCAGTCGGAAATATTTCGAACATTTTCTATTTCTAGGTCCGTCAGAAAAAAAAAGTCTGATGAGGCATACACGCGATCGGAATATACGATGAAAAGCTCCCATCGGACTTTTCTGTCAGACATTCCGCTCGTGTGTACGCGGCATTACAGTTAAAGTGTATGCAACCTAACAATAAACTTTTCTTTTTTTTCCTCTCTTTTTGTCTGTTAAAAATACTATTTAAAACTTTTGTTCTTATATCCGTTCAATAAGAGCAAAATTCACCTGTTGACCTTGTTCAAAATCTACTGAGATGAACCTTCTGACTATGGTTATTATAAGTTAGCATGTTTCCCAGCTCTCCCAGTGAACTACCAGTGTTAGGGTGACAACACTGCTCCTATACAGATACAATACAGAGTGAGCATAGTGACCTAAGGACAGGAAGTGTGTAACTGATAGGATCAGTCAGACAAATAAAAAAAGCCTGACTGGTGAAAAAATAGTAACTGTACGCTAGGGCTGGAGTGCCATAAGATCACCCAGGTCTGTTACAATCCTATAGTGTATACTAAAAAGAAAAATTGCTGTGCACCGCTAAAGTGTTCAGGTTTGGCTTGAAGAAAAAGTGGCAACCCTACTGGACGCTGTCCGGACAGTGAAACAGCAGCATTATACTGATAAGGTTGTCTCTCTACTTACTCAGCTATCTCTTCTCTCATCATATTCTGCATCAACACATTTGCATGCTGGTCATCTGATTGGACACTGCCTCTTTTGCACACAGGAGGACTGAGCCTGTTCAGTGTAATTCCAAGCGTATTTCCTCAGCAGCAGCAGTAGTAATACTAAAATGTTTTATTTACTGTATACTGGATACTGTATCCCCCTGATGATGACACGTGATCCCCATGTCGAACACGCGCAGGGGAGGGGCCAGGCTGGAGCTAGAGACAGCTGAGCTGCCTATGGAGGAGACGCACACCATACCCTCATGAAAAGTATCATATTTGCCATGCTTAGAGAGGTGCACTGACGCACCTATATATTGTGAGTACCCCTTTTGGGGAGAGTATCTCTATTTTTTAATACATTTTAAAACGGTATTATACTATGTAGTTTTTTCTTCCCATCTATATATACCTTAACTGCATTGGAGCCTGGGATCCTGTGATCTACATAGAACCCGGGGTGGTTCACAAGCGTGGTTTGACTTTGTCTAGCGACTTGGTCACACGCTCTGAGGTGAGCGCATTACCTTTGGGGTCACCGAATCGCACCATTGCATGGTCTGTGGCACTTTGAGAGTTACTAGCAAGTTTGATTGTATCACCAGCGGACATTACGTTTAGGCACCTTTATATCTTTTGCAGGACTTCATAGTGAACTACATGTTTTGGTTCCATTGAGGACTTTTTTACACATGAACTGTGTGACACCAAATTTCCTTTTGTATTGTTTTTGGCACCTAACACTTTTTACATGCTCATATATATATATATATATATATATATATATATATATATATATATAGATTGTAATAAGTTATGTTTATTTGCACATTTGCACTCTATGCGTTTATATTTTGCACATTTGAGTAATATTGTCATATAGTTATGCATATTGGCACATTTGCACTTTGATGTGTTTATATTTATTTATTAATTGCACTTTTTTGTAATGCTATGATTTAGTTATGCTTATTGGTACTTGTGCACTTTGATGCGTTTATTTGTCATATTTCACTTTTGAATTTGCATTTATTACTTTGATGCGTTTATATTTATTTGTTATATTTCACATTTGTATGTACATTTATTAGTATCCATCTATTATTAGGTTCGCTTACCTTGTAGAGGTATTCTGTTCCCCCACATGCGTTTATTTAGACGCAGTAGTTCTATCATGCTATAATTTAGTAGCATGTCCAACACACTCTAGCGCAGCGTAATCTTTTTTTACAGTGGTTAAAATCAGACACTTTTTAACATACAATTATAAATAGAATTTTTTTTTAATCCAAACTACATTTCCTGTTTTTGTAGTTGAATTGGTGCTGGAAAGCAGAGGCACAGCCTAAAGTAGCTCTTGGTTTTAATGGAAAATGCAAGCCAGGGTCTCATGACATCTCCTTGTTATTGCCGTACATATACAATGTTTCATATTATATAAACAAGCTTATAAACATTAATACCTTATTCTAGATTGCACACTTCCCATAACCATAATTACTATGGAAGATAATATATATATTTTTTTTTTTTTTCATGTTTAGAGAAAAGTCTCCTATAGCCAAGAACCAATTTGTGGTTTCTTACAGACGCTAGACCACTAATGGATAGATGTTATTCATTGCTAATGTTTTTGATATTCATCATTACTTTTGCAATACGTTTCTATTTCCTAATATTTTTTTTTAAATGTTTCTATTCATTTTGATTAATTTGATTAATTCATTTTGCATACATAATGTCAAATATCCTAGATGTTCATCCAAATACCATGGATTGTTAATTGTACAATTTCCTTTGCTGCAAAAGTCTTCTGGAAAAATATGCCACTGTATAAGTGATTGCGCTATAAGATCTAAAAATCCAATAATAATGGCACATATTTTGGATCGTACAATACAGCATGTCACATAAAACAGTTTCCCTTCAACAAACCCCAATCAAAGTGATTAATGCTTGGGACTTAATGCTACACAAGGTTTCAGACAGCGGAAGAGGAACACCTGAGTTTTCCATAACTTTTTTTTTTCAGTTATTTCAAGCGAACACATTAAGACTAGTCTTTGAGGAACATCTGTTCAGAGTATGCAACTATACATTCCATTGATCTTCTGCTATACATTTATTTCCACTTCACAGCTACCGTTTGGAAATGGGACTCTCTTCACAGCTACATCAAATATGTACTGCAATCAAGCTTCAAATTATTGTTTTATAAACATTGTCGCTAGGTAGCAGCGGAAACCGCCATCACTCTTTACAGTGGAAAAACCAAAATATGTTTTTTATTCTAGAGTGTTAATGTAGATGCTTTGTGTTGCAAAAGAAGATCAAACTGAACATCAATTTAATATTGAAACTGCATTCACAGCAAGTCCTGTAACTAAACAAAACTAAACAAAATTTTGAACTTCTGCAAGCTACATCACACTACATTTTGCATATTTAGCAATATTTAGCTATGCATTGCATGCTTTTGGAAAATTGGAAGTGCACAGAAAGAACTCCCGAGGATACAGGAAATATAAACCCTACAGGGCTTGTGATAATAAATTCTATTCATGTACTATTGCATACCATATATGGAGCTTCTGTATGCTTTTGAGGAAGTCTTTGTTCACTCTATCTATATGATTGAAGGTTTATATAATAATTTAGACATGCAGGAATTGTCATGGAGTGCCCATTTACTCACCATGCTCAGATGAAGATGCAGGCCCCTTTAACTCTATTCTCCACAACCTCTTTGGTTGCTAAACACGACCAAGATAAGTTCCTCAGCTTCTCTCTGAGAGGCTGCACATGATGAGGAAGAGGTAGCTTGGCAAGTGATGCCAGGTGAGCGCACGTCCACTATCAAAACCAGCATGCAACTGTTACCAGAACACTTCAGTTCTATCCAGATGGACTATTGTGGACTTCACTGTGAGGGACGCTGTTAATGACGATAAGCACAAGTGTTTGTGTTGTGTTGTGCTCTGTACTGTTTCTAATACTAATATAAATGGCCAGACTATATGAACTATTGGTTCCTAGCTGCCATGAGCACTTATTTATACTTCCTCAATGGGGACATTATAAAAAATGTTTAAGGTTGTAATGAAAGAGATGTCTGGGAGCTCTGAACTATGCCAATTACATGTGAGCAGTATACAAAAAAGGATAGTTTGTCTGGCTAACTCTCTGCCATCTTGCTCCTGCTTTGTCACCTTATCCCATACATCTCTGGTTGAGACTACAAATGGTTGTGCTAAAATACATTGTGCAGACATGGTCCACCATTGTCACGTTTAGGAAGCCAGTCCAGAGAAATGATGTGTAACTGACACTGGAGTGAGTATATGTAGGCAGAAAGTAGATAAGGATGACAATAGTGAAAACAGTATTTTATGAAAGAAATGGCAGTTGTCTTGACACACAATGCTTTAGTAAGCCAAATGTCATCAAGTTAGAGCAACCTATTTCAACCGGGGTGCCTTCAGGTTTCTTCAGGGGTGCCATGGCAAAAATGCCTTAAAATTTCCCAAAAATTGTATATTAGTCAGTGGGTGGATCAAACCTGCCTTTTAGCTACACAAAGCCACATGTTTTCATTGTGCAGCATTACAACCTTCTAGCCGCCAGAAACCTACCAATGACATCATTGATTAATAGGGAGGACGTTAGGCCCCTACACAGAATTTTTGTTTGCCCCTCCGGTGACCTTCTCTGTCTGCCCTGGAGTAACATTAGCTAAAGGGGGGAACAGGACTGAGGGAGAAGAGAAAACACTGAAATAGTAAGGTGTATTTGCTTTGGGAAAATTAATCACCTCTAATGTTGGTTGTCCTACATGTGTGGATGTTGCTGAATTATGTAAAACTATTAGTTTGATTTTTTATATTTTAGAATGGGGTGCCTTGAGATTGTGCAACATTTTAAAGGGTGCCTTGACTGAAAAAAGGTTGAGAAACACTGAGTTATGCCGCGTACACACAAGCAAACTTTTCGACCCGACTGGTCTGACGGACCGAGTCCGGCGGACAATTCGACCGTGTGTGGGCTTCATTGGACCTGCAGCGGACTTTTTCGGTCGAAAATCTGGCGGACTTTAGATTTGGAACATGTTTCAAATCTTTATGTCGGAACTCCGCCGGACCCAGTTCTTATCGAAAAGTCCGCTCGTCTGTAAGCTAGTCCGATGGACGAAAACCAATGATAGGGCAGCTATTGGCTACTGGCTATCAACTTCCTTATTTTAGTCCGGTCGTACGTCATCACGTACGAATCCGTCGGACTTTGGTGTGATCGTGTGTGGGCAAGTCCGTTTGTTCTAAAAAATGTCCGTCAGAAGTCTGCCGAAAGTCCGTCGGATAGACCGTCGGACCAGTCCTGTCGAAAAATCCGCTCGTGTGTACGCGGCATTGGAGTTTAAATCTACTTTGACTGCTTGCTGACCGCCGGCCGTCAATTGACGGCCAGGCGACGCAGCTCTTGTGGTGGGCAGGTGTCATATGACGTCTTCGCTCTCCCAGCCCACCAGGGGGCGCGCGCACGCCGACGGCGATCGCGCGCGCCTGCCGTGTCACTGGGCACCCGGTGCGCGTAACACAGCAGGACCGTGGATCTGTGTGTGTAAACACACAGATCCACGGTCCTGTCAGAGGAGAGGAGACCGATGGTGTGTTCCTAGTACAGAGGAACACCGATCGGTCTCCTCCCCTAGTGAGTCCCCACCCCCTACAGTTAGAATCACTCCCTAGCAAACACAGTTAACCCCTCGATCACCACCTAGTGTTAACCCCTTCCCTGCCTGTCACATTTATACAGTAATCAATGCATTTTTATAGCACGGATCGCTGTATAAATGTGAATGGTCCCAAATATGTGTCAAAAGTGTCCGATATGTCCGCCGCAATATCGCAGTCACGATAAAAATCGCAGATCGCCGTCATTACTAGTAAAAAAATTAAAATGTTATAAATCTATCCCCTATTTTGTAGACGCTATAACTTTTGCGCAAACCAGTCTATATATGCTTATTGCGATTTTTTTACCAAAAATATGTACAAGAATACATATCGGCCTAAACTGAGAAAAAATTTGATTTAAAGAAAAAAAAATTGGATATTTATTATCGCAAAAGATAAAAATGATTGTGTTTTTTTTTTAAACTTGTCACTCTTCTTTTGTTTATAGCGCAAAAAATAAAAACCGCAGAGGTGATCAAATACCACCAAAAGAAAGCTCTATTTGTGGGGAAAAAATGATAACAATTTCATTTGGGTACAGTGTTGTATGACTGCGCAATTGTCATTCAAAAGGTGACAGTGCTGAAAGCTGAAAAATGGCTTGGGCAGGAAGGGGGCGAAAATGCACTGTATTGAAGTGGTTAAAGGAAAAGACAACATGGTTCATTGCCCTATGGTGAACACTTCTTAATGGTAATGTTTTAAAAATCCAGCAACTATAAAAATGTAATCTAGCCTGCCTTTCATAAAATCCAGATCTCCTGGCACATCTTTGTATAGGAAAAAAAAACTGGGTCACCACTCTGTGCCCTGTTTCTGTTTGACTTGGAACTTTCGGGACATTATCTCTGCATGTGGAAAGACCTCCAATCATAGATAAAGGGATCAAAAGTTTCCTCAAATAAGTATACAGAAGCTCCATACATGGTATCCAATAGTACATTTACTACCACTATCCACGAGATACCATTATATAATAAATCCTTTGCAGCAAAGCACATACCTGTAAGGAAGAGACTGAACACTTATCTCACATTCACCCACATCACTCACTGCTTCATTGCAGTAAATAGTTCCCCCGGAAAACCAAGAATTCCAGGTGTTGATCTCTGGTTTCTCGTGATCCCCGTGCTGGTTCCTCCTGCCGTCCTTAATGACATTATCATCTCCTTCTGTGGAAGACAGCAGAAAAGCATTTTTCTTTTTTTACTTCCTTGTGTGACTTTGTGTGTGTTAGTCCCGGTTTATTGTAACGATTTGACTTGCGATTTGACTTGTCAAATCACATGTCAAATCGGTGGCAATTGCCGGCAATGGCACTGTCCTAATCGGTGCAACGCTGCATTTACGGCATCGCACCAATTTCAAAAAGTAGATTCTGTACTACTTTTTGCGATTTTGGGCTGCGATTTACATTGACATCTGTGCAGAAACCTGCACAGATGTCTCTGAAATTGTGGCCGAAATCGGGACTGACATGCAGGAGTGAAATCGTGTAAGTTCAGCTGAACTTGCATGGCTTCATTCCCGCAGCTCAGTGTGTGTGTGTGTGTGTGTGAATGTGTGTGTGTTTTCCCCAACATACCAGTAGCAAAGAATAGTCAATACCAATTAGAAGTAAATGCTATGTGTATGAGAATGTAAGAGGACAAAACCAAACAATAGTTGTCACCCTGCTGTTATCTCAATGTAGGACGTAGGGATGAGCCCGATGTTCGAATCGAACGTAAGTTCGACTCGAACATCGGGTGTTTGCTCGTTCGCCGATCAGCAAACAATATGTGGCGTTCACGGCAAATTCGAAATCCGCGAAATGCCGTTAAAGTCTCTGGTACACTAACATAAAAGAAACAAAAGTGCTAATTTTAAAGGCTTATATGCAAGTTATTGTCATAAAAAGTGTTTGGGGACCCGGGTCCTGCAGGGGACATGTATAAATGCAAAACAAAGTTTCAAAAACTGACTTTTTTTCAGGAGCAGTGATTTTAATAATGCTTAAAGTGAAACAATAAAAATAAAATATTCCTTTAAATATCGTGCCTAAGGGGTGTCCTTAGTATGCCTGTAAAGTAGCACATTTTTCCTGTGTTTATAACAGTACCACAGCAAAATTACATTTCCAAAGAAAAAAAGTCATTGAAAACTGCTCACAGCTTTAATGTATTGTCGGGTCCCAGCAATATAGATAAAAAATCATTGAAAAAAATGGCATGGGTTCCCCCCCAGCCCATTACCAGGCCCTTTGGGTCTGGTATGGATATTAAGGGGAACACCGCACCCAAATTTAAAAAAAAATTGCTGGGTGTGCTGGGGGGACTACAATGTACAAACCTTTAATGTTTTTTTAACCTGTTTACTGTTGGGAATCAGTGTTATCCTGCAATAGTGTATACTGGGCAGGAATATACAATACTATTTTGGACACTTTCTTATTTTATTTACGGTTTTAAAAATAAAAGGTTTTTCTTACGTTATCACACTATGGAAGCCCCTTTTTTTCTTTAATGCATGAGGGCATTGCAACATCTCTAAGGATCCGCTGTAAACAACAAGGAGCCGGGATTCCTATTTAAAGTATTACATGCCTACTACCCCTGCAGGGGTACCAGGAGCTGGTGAGTAGGAAATCAGAAGGGGGAGCACAAAAGTCACCTAGACAACCTTCTAAGCACCAAAGTCACCCCTGGGAATTCCTGTTTTGATGCAGATACCATCTTTTGGGACTATTGCATATTACCTTTGATTGAAGTATTGTAGTACATGCTGGGTCCAGGCTTTAATGAACTGTAGGGTATTTATGAGATCCATAGCCTATGCCCAAGCCATGTACATAAACGGATGGGACTAATATACATCACTTGGATATACTCATTAAGGCATGTGTTTTGTTCCAGCTTTATTATATGCAACTGTATGGTTGATTTAAGTCAAAATGTACTGAATTGAATGACTGTTTGTCCATGTTCTATACAGTTGACACAGTATATGTCAGTATGTAATAAACAGATCATTTCTGGTAGTACGCTGCACCAACTCAGGCAATTCATTTATATAATACTTTGTTTACTGGTTATATAACTTATGCTTATATTTACAACAAATTATCCTACTGATTAGGGATCCCAGGACCCCTCACTCCTACCAGGCACTGTGGTATTTCCTTTAACCTACAGACTAGGGTGATATGCACCTGGTTTATGCTAATTAAACTTTTGTTGAGCCACCAACTAAAAGCCAAGATGTTCATTCCTGGGGGAAAATTGGGATTGTGGAACAAATGCGTTAGAGGGCATAGGGCTGAGATTAATGAGGGATGTTTGTGCATCTGGTCACGCATGGCCAGTGAGTGGGACAGGGTAGGAGCTAGGATAGGAGGTCTGAGTTTAGTGGAGGACCACAATAGAAAATCGATTGTGGGAAGGGAATCATTGACACCCAGTCGGGTTTCGAGTCCCTTGAGTATGCGATAGAGATCTGGGCAAGTTGAGCTGCTTGGTAGTACCACCAAATGTTGAGGAGGGCAAGTCCTCCTTGCGTTTTAAGTCTGAACAGGATATTTTTAGAGCACCTCCTGCCCTTAGGTCCCCAGATAAATGTAAAAATTTTTGATTGGAAGTTAAACAGCTGTGATTTCCTGATTGGGATGGGTAGAGATTTGAAAAGGTATAATAGGTGTGGGAGGAGTGTCATTTTGATAGCGTTAATGCGGCCTAGACATGAGAGGTTATGTTTAGTCCATGTAGAGAGGTCTGACAACAATTTGTGGAATATGGGCGGGTAGTTAGAGGAGTATATTCGGTCTATCTTGGAGGTTAAATTGACGCCTAAATACAGGATATAGGAGGAGCACCAGTTAAGTGGGAAGTGGTCTTGTAAACTTTCAAGTAAATTGGAGGGGATTGTGATGTTTAATGCTAAGGATTTAGATACATTAACCTGAAGACCGTAGGCATTTCCAAATTTTTTAAGTAAAGAGAAAATGTTGGGAGTCGAGATAAGGGGGGGAGGTAACAAATAATAAGAGATCGTCTGCGAACAAAGCACATTTGTGCTCTCGGGGTCCGCATAGTACTCTTTTGATGTCAGGGTTGGTTCTGATCGCGATGGCCAAGGTCTCGACAGCTATAGCAAATAAGAGGGGAGAGAGAGGGCAACCTTGCCTGGTGTCTTTTTCGATGTTAAGGGGATCTGTGTAGCAGCCCTAGACTCTTGTCTGTGCTCTTGGATTAGAGTACAGGGAGCAGAGTATTCCCAGAAAATTGGGGCCAAAGCCCCATCTTTCCAGTACATTAAACAGGTAAGGCCATGTGTCAAAGGCCTTTTGGAGGTCAATTGACAGCAAAAAGCCTTCCTGAGGAGTACCGCCATACCATTGGGAGTTGAGCAGGGAGATGATGTCTATGGCCCTTCTTATCTGGTCAGGTCCCTTTCTCCCTGGGATAAAGTCCGACTGGTCTTTATGAACATATTGAGCGATACAGGATGATAGTCTATTAGATAAAATTTTTGCCAAAATTTTTAGGTTGTTTATTAAAGAGATCGGGCGCTAATTGCTAACTACGCTCGGCTCCTTACCACTTTTGGGTAAAACTGAGATATATGCTAAATTTAGGGCTTTATCCAGGGGAGAACCCGACCTGGGGGAATTAAAGAATCTGACCATATAGGGAATTAGTATATTGGCAATTTTTATAGTAGCAGGCTGAAAAGCCGTCTGGTCCCGGAGCTGAGTTTTGTTTATGATGTTTTATCACCTCCATGACCTCCATTTCAGTTATTGGTTTGTCCAGAAGGTCAGAGTGTTTCAGAAAAAAAGAATACAGCGCACACATACAAAAATGACATTTAACTCCTGCAAGGCTATTTAAAAACACCTGAGCATATTCAGAAAATATGGGGATTTAGTTACACCATATGGCCATATAGTGCTAAGCCACTACTACATCAAAGTACCCCAATATCAGTGGGTCCTACGCTATCCATAGAATAGAAGATCCTACTTCTCTGAACCATGTGTATGTGTGCGCTGTAATCTTTTTTTTCTGCCTGTATGGGCTGCACCACCTGTAATGCATTTTTTAGGGGGTGCCCCCCAAATCTTTGTTTGTCAGAGTGTTTCACCGACAATTTGGGAGGGATATGTTGTTGAGGAAGTCATCAAGGTGGGGTTGTGTGCTAGGTTTATTATCTCTGTACAGATCAGTGTAGAATTCATGGATGGATTCCATGACGCGTTGTGGGTTTTGTGTCAAATCTCCTGTTATGCCGCGTACACACGAGCGGACTTTCCGGCATACTTGGTCAGGCGGACCAGAGTCTGCCGGACAATCCGACTGTGTGTAGGCTCCGGCGGACTTTTCCGAAAAAGTCCGCCGGACCTAGATTTGAAACATGTTTTAAATCTTTCGGTCGGACTCAGTTTCTGGCGGAAAGTCCGCTCGTCTGTGTGCTGGTCCGACGGAAAGCACGCTCGTCTGTATGCTGGTCCAACGGACCAGATACGACGCAAGGACAGGGTATTGCATTTCGCGCTCGCTGCAATAGGAAAAACAAATTTTCCTATTGCGGCGAGCGCGGAGCATACTAGGCCCTTAGGTCTGGTATGGATTTTAAAGGGAAGCCCCTAAGAAAAAATGGCGTGGGGTCCCCCCTAAAATCCATACCAGACCCCAATCCGAGCACTCAGCCCGGCCGGTCAAGAAAGGGGGTGGGGACGAGGGAGCGCCCCCCCTCCTGAACCGTACCAGGCCGCATGCCCTCAACATGGAGGGGTGAGTGCTTTGGGGAGGGGGGCCCTGCGGGGCCCCCCACCCCAAAGCACCTTGTCCCTATGTTGATGAGGACAAGGGCCTCTTCCCGACAACCCTGGCCGTTGGTTGTCGGGGTCTGCGGGCGGGGGGCTTATCGGAATCCGGGAGCCCCCTATAATAAGAGGGCCGCCATATCCCGGCCCCCCACCCTATGTGAATGAGTATGGGGTACATGGTACGCCCATTATATAGGCGGAGACCTCGCCCCCTTATGATGTCACAGTCCCTGGGCATGCTGGGACTGTGACGTTTTAGGGGGCGTGGTCAACATCACCCAGTGACCACGCCCCCTAAAACGTCACAGTCCCACCTATATAAGTCACAACGGAGCGCTCAGAGAGCAGTCCAGCCGGAGAGACCGTCGTGTCAACATCTGGAGAAGAGGAGAGGGAAGAAGACAAGAAGCCCAGAAGTCCGGACCTCCGCTGTCAAAAGAGCGGCCTGAAGACAGCGGAGGAGCCAGCCGAAGAACTGGAACACCGGGAGAAGAGGCAGGAGAGAGCGGAGAAGAACCAACCGGACGCCGGGAGAAGAGGAAACGGAGGGACCCCCGAAGCTGGAAGAAGACCCCCAAAGCCGGAGGAAGACCCCCCGGAGCTGTTTAATAAATTATTTTAAAAACCTGTGTAGTGTGTTTTATTATTGACGCTTTTTCCCTAGGTGAATGGGTAGGGGTACCATGTACCCCATACTCATTCACATAGGGTGGGGGGCCGGGATCTGGGGGCCCTCTTATTATAGGGGGCTCCTGGATTCCGATAAGCCCCCCGCCCGCAGACCACGACAACCAACGGCCAGGGTTGTCGGGAAGAGGCCCTTGTCCTCATCAACAATGATGTTGGGGGCCCCCTCCCCCAAAGCACCCACCCCCCATGTTGAGGGCATGCGGCCTGGTACGGTTCAGGAGGGGGGGCGCTGGCTTGTCCCCACCCCCTTTCCTGACCGGCTGGGCTGCGTGCTCGGATCGGGGTTTGGTATGGATTTTAGGGGGGACCCCACGCCGTTTTTTCAGCGTAGGGGGTTCCCTTTATAACCCATACCAAACCTAAGTGCCTGGTATGACCCGCGACGGGGCTCACAAGGTGTCAATCTCGCCGATAAAAGCGGCAAGATTGACTTCCTTTTCTAGTCCCGTCGCACCTGAGTCACGTTCAAATTGAACGGACTTGTCCATGTGTGGGCAAGTCCATTCATTCTGAAAGTCTGCCGTAACTCCGGCGAAAGTCCATCGGAAAGTCCGGTCGTGTGTGGGCAAGTCCGTCCGTTTTAAAGTTTGGCGCACCTGGCGGACAAAGTCCGTCGGAAAGTGTGTCGGACCAAGTATGCCAGAAAGTCCGATCATGTGTACGCAGCATTAGGGTGCAGATTTTGGGGAAAGCTTGGGAATGGGGTTTAGGAGATAGTTTGGCTGCTAATTTAGCACCAATCTTGTTCTTCTGGGAATAGAACCAGGCTCCTGACCATATGAGGTATTTCCCTGCTTCTGTGGTTAGGGCTAGGTGTAAGGCTGTCTGGGCCGATTCAGGATGATCTAAGGACTCTTGCGTTTATGGGTTTTGCTCAATGAGTGGAACTCTGTAGTGAGTTTGTTAATGGTTGCCCTGCGTTCGCATTTGAGCTGAGATGTGGTTTGTATAATCTTCCCTCTTGTCACTACCTTATGGGCAGCCCACAAGGTTTCTTGAGATATGGAATCCTTGTCGTTTAGTTGGAAAAATTTCTGAATGTCCTTTGTGAGGATTGTGCATTGAACTGGGTCACCTAAAAGAGCTTCATTGAGGCGCTGTGTGAATTTTTTTTGGGGGGTTGGGTGTTTGTTATAGGTATAGAAGGACCATAGAGTAGTCAGATAAGGGTGTGTCCCTAATAATAGCTTTTGTGGCCATTGGTATGTTGTAGGATTGAAGAAAGATGTGGTCTATCCTAGTGTAGATTTTGTGTGAAGTAGAGTAGTGGGTATAGTCTTTAGACCGGGGATTAAGTTCCTCCTCCAGATTTCAATAAGGCCCAAGTAACACAGTGTGGAGGCTATTTTAGTGCTCTGTTAGTGCTCTGTTTTGAGGGCTTTTTCGTCCGATGGAGACAATTTCCAGATTTGTCCAGTGAGTGGTCAAATGAAAGATTTGTGTCCTCCCAGAATTATCTTCCCCTCTAGATGTGGACCAAGTATAGACATCATGGAGGCGAAAAAAGTTGCTTGGCCTTTTATTGGAGTGTAATAGGAATCAAGCAAGTAAGTTGAGACGTCTATGGAGCCTTTTACTAATAGGTATCTTCCTGCTGGGTCTCTGATGGTATCCAAAGGGGAGAATTTAAGGTTTTTAGAAAGACATATGGCTACACCTTTTGTTTTGTTCCCTGCGTTAGAAAGATAGAACTGGGGGTAGTTGCTATGTAAGAAGGAGGGATTATAGGTGGAAGAGAAATGGGTTTCTTGTAGCAAAAGGATATCAATCTTTTGTGATTGATAGTGTCTGAATAGCTTCTGACTAATTAACTGGGGAGTTAATCCCTTAAATGTTGTGGGTGGCTATACAAAGGGGGGCAGATATGATGCTGTCATCAGAGAGTGAGATAAACGCATCAACCATAGGGATCTTACTCTGACCCGTGAGGCGGGTGTTGGTTCTTAGCATCTTCTGCCTGAAGCTTCCATGAATGGTGATTAGATCATGGAGATGAGCATCTAGGTGACCCGGAAAAAAAAGAAGAGGAGTGAGAGGGAGAGGTGGTGTAGACAGGTCCTGAGAAGAGAAGACATGGCAAGTCAAAAACATGGAACAGAAAAATATAACAAACAATTCTAAAGCAGCAAAAAGAAAACCCCAACCCCTTTGCAGGAAGAAGGTACAGTGACCCTCTTACTGCAAATCTTTTCCCAAAAAACAACCCCAAATGTAGGGGATATAGAACAGTCCCTGAATGGTGGTAAAATGCCACTCTGGGACAGTTGGAGGCGCAGTGCAACCGCTCCAGCCTCCCCGTCAAATAAAAACTAGAAATAAAGGTGGAGATCTGGATCTGGATGCGGTGAGAAACAAGAAGGCAGAATAAAAAGAGAAAAACATATGAACATGGTGGGAGCAAAAACCACATCTTGGGAGTTTCGGCCTCCCCCTCATGAACATTCGGGGGGGAGGGAGAAACCCACGTCAGGTCAATCAGCTAAGTTGCCACAAGTTATTTTAGACTGTCTTTGAAGTCTCTGAGATCCTGGAAGGAAAGATATTACCGTCAGGACTTTAGTCAGGATTACTCAGGGGGTCTGGTTGAGTCTGGTTGGTGAGCATATCAAGTAACAATTGATCAGAGCTCTTGTACTGGTTAACTTGCTCAACTGTCATAGGAGTAATAAATGAAGTGGGAAAACGACTGGATGACCAAACTTTCCAGGGCTTGGTAAGTAAAATCCTAGGAGATAAAGAAGGGTTCAGTAAGATCCACTTTTAGGGGGGGCGACCGTCCTTGGATCTCTTCTCTTGCTGTTTTTGCCACATAGGCTTGATAGGGCTTGTGGGTGGAGGCCTTTTTGATTAGATGGGACCTCTGGGGTCCGATGAGGTGGCTGGTATCTGGGAGATGAGACCCAGCTGCAGAAGCAGACACTCTCCATCCGCAAAGGTTGAGAAACCATAGGATTTGTTCATGTGGGCAAAATTTAAGCAGAAGTGAAAGGACCATCTATAGATGATAGATTTTTGTGACAGCACCTGGAGAAGGGGTTTCAAAGATCTCCTTTTTTGTATTGTGCAAGGTGACAAGTCCACAAATATTTGAATGGGATGTCCTTGTATAGTAAGGTTTTCCGTTTCCTGAGCTTACCGCATGACTTTCTTTCTGAACCTTGTAAAAATGTGATTTTGCCATGATGTCTCTGGGTAAGCAATCTTGGCGTGTGGGCTGAAGGGCCCTATAGGCACGATCCATTTCCTGGTGATGATAGGGGATATCCAGGATTACATTTTTAACGAACATGCGAACGATCTTGTCAATCTCTTTAAAGGATTTAGGGAGACCTCTGAGTCTAAAATTATACCTGCAGGATCTTTTCTCAAGATCATCCAGTTTTGAGAAAGCAATGTCCAGTTGTTCACGCAGGTCCTGAATCCTGTCAGTATTCTGATTAGTTTTGGCAATGGTTTAGTCAGTTTTGGCTTTGATTGCTTCTATTCTGGCCTCTAAGTGGTGCAGATTTGCTTGAATAGTGGATGTGATCTGTGTTGCAGTTTGGGCCAAGCCCCTGGAAAGCATTTTAGAAAATGTCTCCATTAACGCTGATAAGTCAGTAGGAGTATTAGGGAGTGATCTGTTGTAGGCCCCGAGGTGCTCTGGTGTGTTTGTCAGGTCCTCCATTGGGGTGAGGAGAAGGCTGTCTAGAGTTTTGTCTAGCAACGATTCTGTGGAGGCCGGGGACAGTAGGGGATTCATCTGGAAACTCACTGTGGAATGATATGGCACCTCTGTGTGGGCATCCAGGTCATCCTGATGGCTATAAATTCTTCTGGATCAGACTCTGTGCCTCATGTGTCCTTGGCGGGCGCCATCTTTGGAGAGGCGGCGGCTGTAAGTACGGGATCTAGTTTCCAGGATAAGTCCCATCTCACTGAGCACCCTGCCATTCGGGGGGTCCTTGGGACCTCTGTAGTCTGTGCAGAGTGAGGCTGAGGAGATCCAAGTCATTTGGCGGCTGTGGCGGGAGAGCTGGCTAGAGCGGAGCGGAGCTCTCAGAACATGCGACCATCAGTGGAGCTGCGACCACCTGTTTACTCGCACTTTAAGCAACAATGAGTGCCTGAGTGATATTCTACAGGAATGATGGGTGTAGTACAGTCATTATCTCATGAGAAGAGTTTTGTGCTTTACTGGTGCAAGCTTGATTCACTCTGCAGTGTGTGGTGGTGGAGGAAAAGGAGTCTCCCACTTGACATTGAGAGAGTACCCACTAATGTGTATTTTATCTGGTGGCCCAGTGTTTCATGGGCCCCGAGTGGATGTTTAGGCTTCTGGAGCTTCTGTCTGAACCCCATGTCAAATATAAGCCTATGTGTGTAAGTACTCCAGGCGGAAATAGGTTAAAAGTGAAGTGACCAGGAGGCTGAGAGGAAGAGGTCTAGTACTCACATCCATGCAAGTGGCACTATGTGGTTTGAGCTGAACATCTGCATGATGAACTGCAAACCTATATACACAGGCGGAGCCCAGCTGCTTGTGACGGCCAAGTGAAAATAAGCTTGGTGCCCCCTTTACACCTGTAATCCTGTTACAATTAACAGTAAATAAATCTGTCCTCATTAGCGTCCCAGTCTCACTTTATTCACCAAAATTCAAGAAAACTTGCACTGAAAGAAACATGAATCTGATCTCCTTTTGAAAATTATAAGTGCCTGGCTCTGTCTAGCTTTAAATATTCTTGAGTCTCTGACCCCAACATCATGCAATTTGCTCAGACTTCAGTCAAGTGAGTCTGAGCAAAGTCACAACTCCTGGTTTCAGCATGTGTTCTAGTTCATGTACTCAAAGTTTTTAAATTATTAGACCCCTTTCACACTGCTTTTGAGGTGCTTTCATGCTAAAAAAAAGTGCCTGAAAAGCTTGCGAAAACCTATTTCCATTAAAATCAATGAATGCTTTCACACTGGGGCAGTGTGCTGGCAGGACGGTGAAAAAACACCGCTCTCCATTGAAATTAATGGAAAGCTCTTCAAAAGCGCGTGAAAAGCTCTTCAAAAGTGCTCAGTGTTTATTGGAGGTTTAGAAGCGCCTCAGTGTGAAAGGGGCCTTAGATCAGCAGGCAGGCCAGGTAACTACTATATTTAGAAGGAGATGTATTTCTGTTGGTACAGATTATTTTTAATATAGGATTTGATAATGACTTATGAAACCCAAATCTTTCAGTATGGTTTGCACAGTTAATTAAACCGCACCATAAAAAGAATATGCAGCTAAATTTTCATCTTGAAACCAAATTGAGGAAGATGTTCCTATTGTAAGAAGAATATTACATTTCTCAGTACAAAAATTAATTGCCCAGTACTTGAGTAAAAACATGAATTTTTACATTGTCTTTTATGGCACATAACCACAGCATAGATAACAATATACATATGTATGTCAACATTATGAAACAATATGATAACATAATAAAAATTATTTATGTAAATTACTTCAGATCAGAAGGATTTTGAAAATATATAGTACACGCAATTGACTAAAACCACCAAGTAGCGCATCTTTCTTTCACATAAAGATTGTTTTACAGAAAACTTCTGCTTTATCCAAGCAGGACAAAACCACAGGTTTGCTTTATTTCCCCCATTCCCAAAAGCATGGACTCACCTTTCCTTCCCTTTTTTTTACTGTTCCATTTAGCTGCTAGAGGTGAGGAATATAAGCCTTGCGCAAGCTGAGTCGCTCCCCGTTATCAGTGACAGCACTGAGCCAATCATTCAGCACCAACCCCATCACATGGCAGGCAGGAGCAGGAATCGAATGCTTCTCTATACCTGGAACTACAGGGTATTTTTGCACTCTTGGCAGTGGGAGCTGCTGAGGTGGGGCATAAAAGTAAATAAGTTGCATTGGAGGAGATTTACTAAAAATGGAGAGTGCAAAATCTGGTGCAGTTGTGCATCGAAACCAGCCTCCAAGTTTTATTGTCAAATGTTAAAGAGGAACTGCAGTCTGCTCACATAATTTGTAATAAAAACATCTTTGCCATTCTGAAGCTTCCCACCAACCACTTTGCATATTATTTCATATATACTGTGATTCTGTACTTGTCAAATATGCTGCAGAAATCTCCCTCCACTGAGTCTGGCTGCAGCCTTTTTAACTGTGGGCAGCTGAAGCTGCTGCCTGTTCACTTCCTGGATTTACACAGAGGCACACCTCCAGCTCTGCAGCTCTCATTGGCCCTCTTGTGGCTCATCCCCCCTCCCTTCCTGGCAAACTCTCACGAGTGTTAGAGAGAGAGCTGTGCATGATGTCATAAGCCTAGGCTTTATACCAGACAAGAAACAGAACAAGGGCTGTATAAGATATTTACTGGCAGAAAAAAAAATGTTTTACTATCCAAAGTTAAAACAACAAGGGCAGAAAATGTAATAGATGGAAAGTTGAAAAATGACTGAAGGTCCGCTTTTATTGAACAAACTGAAGTTAGAAGCTGATTGGCTACCATGCACAGCTGCACCAGATTCTAAGTGCTTAGTAAATCTTCCCCCATTGTCTTGCATGGACCAGTGACATATTTGCTTTAAGCAATTTCATCATCTTCTAAGGGGGGCATTGGGGAAGTTTACAAAGGCTACTTTTACACTGGGGCAGTGAGGGCGTCGGTGGTAAAGCCATCGTTTTAGCGACGCATAAAAGTAAATAAGTTACATTGTCTTACATGGGCAAAGCACACATTTGCTTTAAGCAATATAATTATCTTCCAAGGGGGGCACTGGGGAAGTTTACTAAGACACAAAAGAAAACACACTCTTGATCTGTGGGGGCTGCTGGGGAGGGGGCATAAAAGTAAATAAGTTACATTGTCTTGCAAGGGCAAAGCACAAATTTGCTTTAAGCTATTTAATTATCTTCCACGCGGGAATTGGGGAAGTTTACTAAGACACAAAATGAAGCACACTAGAAAAACTACATTTTCAAATTTGTTTTGCTACCATGGGTAACAAAGGCACTACCAGTTGTTGTGGAAATCAAAGGCACTTAGTTCCAAATGATTATTAATTCCAGCTCAGAATTCTATTTCTGTAAATGAACTCAATGCTTGTGTGTTCCAAGCTCTGACTATCCTGTCACTGTGACCGCAGTCATTTGAATTCTGTTGGCATCGGATGGTTGCATGGATTTTTGTTTTAAAATTTTAATTTTACCAGCCCATCATAATTGTATATTTACATGCACGGAACTATGTAACAGAAACCTTTATATTAGTTTTTCTCCTTTAGTAACTAATGCTCAGTGTGGTGTGTTAGGGTAATGTGCCTGTTAATTCATGTGGTATAATATACGTTAAGGGCGTCAGAAAGCTACGGTGCCATTCTTTTTAATGTCACCCCAACACACTGAGAAAAAGCAGCTCCTACACACATGCAAATGGTATGCAACGAATGGTAATGCAGTACTGTGCATTGTGGTATGGTAGGTCAGGAAAAATACCACATGTGCATTGCCAGCCAATTTAAATTGTCTGGGCTGGCTTAGACCAAAATTAACCCATTGTACAAGAATATCAAGGTGCGAATGGACCCAAACAGTGTTTCCTGCTTCTTTAGGGCCTTTCTTAAATCTGCTGGGGATTAGCCACTTCATTTACAAATATTTTGTCTTATAGGGACCGTTTTCTGTGTTTTTTGTGTTTATTAGCATTCAATACAATAGTAGTATATTTCATTTCCCATACACTAGAGCATTGTGGTATGTACGCTTTATAATATAAATAAATGAATAATGTATAATTTAAAAATATCTGACTCTGAATTGTGCATAACTCATATCCATGTCATCAGCAGGTACTGGGTGCTGACAGATCACCTGATGGAGTGATCATATATACAGAAAAGACTGAGAAATACATAAGGGATGGTTGACACAGGCTTTTAACAGTGTTAAAGAGAAGAGAGTGTTTGCTTATTGTGAAGCTAACCAAGATGGAGAAAAGAAGAATGTGATAGAAAAATACACATAGTAGAAAGTGATCATAAAATGATGAGTGATTAGGCAATTACACTTCAGAATCCCATCATGGCAAATTGCCGTGGTTGTGTGGGAAAATGTTCTTGGTTTAATTATAGTTTTATGCTATTTTACTAACCAGCTGTCTATTTAATTTATTCTCACAAAAAATGTAATAAAAAAATCTGGGTATAAGCAGAACATGGATGTGAAATGTAACTCTAGGTTGATGGTTTCCTGCAACACTACCAATGAACAGTTATGAAAAATGGCAAGTTTTCTGCACATTTATGATGCTGACAATATGAAGACTCATGTGATGCTATATTTGTTTGACAGTAAAAATTAAAACACAGCTTCATTTATATATATTTAACAAATCTATTAAACACATACACATGTTCAGTACTGTGATTCTTGTCCTGATGCAACCCAAAGGGTCGGACCCTGCCAACCCTGCATCAGTGAAGGCTTTAGCGAAAAAAGCCATGGGTAACCCCATTTGACTCTTGTTTTGATGGATCCTTCATTTTCTTTTTTAGGCTTTTTTTTCTTCTATTTTTATCTAGTGATCCAGCCAGTAAGTCTGCTGTTTTTCAAAATAGCAAGATCTCCTGCAGAATGTATCAGATCAAAGCCTGGGCAATGTCACACGAATGCTGTATGCTGTATGCATGCTGATATTCATTCATCTGTAGCAGGAAGTTATTTCCACCACAGTCATGACCCTATGGTTTCTGCACAGCATAGAAGTCATTAATCATAATGCAAGTTAATTAAATAGTCCTAAAACAGTACCGCTCCCCAAAGTACCTATGGTGGTCCCGTCAGCAATGTTTAAGTGATGTCCACCCACTCCCCACAATATACAAGGGAAAAAGTTAAATTGGTGCTACTGTAAATTCTACTTTTTGACCTGAAAAAAAAAACGTTATTATTCGTAGTACTTATTTCCTATGACCATCAGCTCTTTCTTCCGGAGTGGGGACACTCTAATAAGAAGTGTGTTGCTGGCCAGATCACCAGGTGAAAACAGAGGGAAAAAAGCTTAAAATAAAATTGATGCAGCCATCACCAGTGCTGCATTAAACTCTGTGGAAGAACCTAGGCAGTGGAAACCTTGCCCCCCTTGCAGATTCCTGGAGTTTTCTCGTGTGCATGCTCTAGTGAGATAACATTGAAGTACTGTAAGTAGTGTGTTGGCCGCTAGATGGAGATGACCATCGCTACTGTATATTACACGTACATATGTTGCATCAAAATTTTTGTACAAATTGACAGCTGAAAGATGAGCTTTTAAGAGACCGCCAAATCTAGTAGGCTGCAATAAATTACAAATGCCAAACGTGCATGCAATTTCACAGGATGAATAGCTCTGCAAATAGTTTATAAATACACTCCTTAGTTGAAGATTCAACAAAGGGTGGGTGATCTATGCATAATTATTGGGTGTGCATTACTGAAGGCTGTGGTTTAAGCAAGGTAGCTGCAGGTAAATTATATAATTCTTGTACATTATTTTGTATGTAAAAGTGTATTCATAAAGTTTTACCAGATTGATATAAAAATGACATCTTTAGGCTGGGTTCACACCTATGCGAATTGTAGTATATGGTGGCCACATAAAATATTGACACTTTGGGCCCAATTTGGACATTTTCACTTAGGGGTGTACTCACGTTTGTTGCCAACGGTTTAGACATGAATGGCTGTGTGTTGAGTTATTTTGAGGAGACAGCAAATTTACACTGTTATACAAGCTATACACTCACTACTTTACATTGTAGCAAAGTGTAATTTCTTCAGTGTTGTCACATGAAAAGATATAATAAAACATTAACAAAAATGCGAGGGGTGTACTCACTTTTGTAAGATACTGTGTCTCAGGGCCGTCTTTAAGGCAGGGCAAAAGGGGCAGCTGCCCCGGGTCCTGTCATTGTTGTGGGGCCCAAAGCAGCTGCCTCATACTTGCCAACTATCCTGGTTTAAATTCCCTTGTCCCTTGAAGTTTTAGTCCCTTGCTGTGTCCTGATATCTCAGTGTGAAATGCTGCTACTAATGCTGCCCAGCTCTGCCCTATTGTTGTGTACAGATGATTCAGCTGCAGGCCCTGTGTTTACATGTAAATAACCGGCATTCACATGTAAATAGCAGCATTCATATGTAAATAGCTGCATAGATATGTAAATAAAGGTGGCATTCAGATATATATCATACCCCCTGCAGTGAGGAGATGATGTGCTATAACCTCTAGCAACCAATCAGTGAGTAGTATTACTGTACAGTAATCTCTAGCAACCAATTGACAAGCAGAAATCATGTGCTGTAACATCTATCAACTAATCAGTGAGCCGTAATGTGTGCTGTAACCTCTAGCAATCAGTCAGTAAGCGGTAATGATACACTGTAACCTCTGGCAACCAATCACAATTGCTGCCTGATCTGATACAGTAAACTGATTTTAAGTCTAGCACTATTTATTGAATGTCTCAGAGCAGGTGGATAGCAAAATTGTATGGGGGGGGGGGGCAAGAAAACGTTTGCCCAGGGTCCAATCAATATTAAAGACGGCCCTGCTTTTTGTGTGTGTGTGTGCATATACATATACTGTATATGCAAAGCTCTGCATAAATTGATGGTACTATATAAGTACCTGTAATAAATAAATAGGTAATTATGTGCAAATCAAAGTATGGTCCTTTAAATCACAAATAATGTCATGTGCAGTAAACCTGGATAAGAAAGAGGCACAGTATATTGTTCCATCAGGGTGTAGGATCCCTAATATATATATTTTTTACCTAACATTCTGAAAAGCTGGCAGGTCAATAGTTAACAGGATTGATTCTATCACATTCCATTTGCGTCAATATATTGCCCATTTTCTACAACCGCTGGCCTATTCTATGGATGCCTACTTGTGGGATACCAAGCATCTCCTACAAGTAGTGGAAGAGATACCCGAGTCAGATTCACATATTTTGGTTACAGCAGACTTTAGCTCACTGTACACCATTATTAGTCATGAAGATGCAGTGGCAGCAGTGGAAATTCACAGGAAACTTGCTTGAATGTCTATCGTTTGGGCTACAGCACAATTATTTCTGGTATGGTAATTAATATTATCAACCGGTAACCAGAGTTGTGATGGGGGCACAGTTTCATTCTATTGTGGCCAACCTATTTATAGCTTTCTGGGAGTCTGAATTTGTGTTTAGAAATAGGCCACACCAATGACAATGCTATAGATGCTATATAGATGATGTGTTTTTAATTTGGGAAGGGGATGATGTCAGATAAACATATTTTATGAATTGGATAGACAATGACGACAGAAATATGTCTCGAACCTGGAAAAGGGACAAGAACAGTGTAGAATTCTTGGATCTGGTGATCAGTGTTCAGGAGGTTCACTACTAGAACTCTTTTTAAATCCACAGATCTTAACAGCTATATTGCTATGGATTGCTGCCACCACCTCTCATGATTGCTTAATGTGCCTTGAGGTAAGTTTTCTAGATTGAGGCGGAACTGTACTACTGGTGAAGAGTATATGCGAGAGTTGGAGTTGGTTGGCAGTAGGTTTGTACAGAAGGTGTAGGACCCGGATCAGATTAGACAGGAAATAGTTAAAGGGGAGTTCCACCCAAAAGTCGAACTTACGCTTATTGTACTCCTGTCCCCACTTCCGGGAGCCTCAGCCGCGGATATTTGCATCACTGCTTGGGCTCCCACCTCCTCCCTCCTCCTTCACTGGCCGCCGGGCTAGTAGGAGAGAGGAGCGGAGCCTCGCACCTGGGCGGTAGGGTTCCCAGCATGAAGCAGCAAGGCTACACTGCCAGGTTTCCTTACTCGCAATGGAGGCGGTAGCACCGGACAGCTGAAAGAAACATCAGCTGCGTTGCCGACATTGCTGGACTCCAGGACAGGTAAGTGTCCGATTATTAAAAGCCAGCAGCTGCAGTATGTGTAGCTGCTGGCTGTTAATTTTTGCAGCGGTGGGCGGACCTCCGCTTTAAGGTGAGGGATTTCTATAAGAGTACATTAGTCAAAGATAAACAGCTGAATAGTGGTAGTGACAGTGGACAGGATTTTTGCATTGTATTGGATATTAATAGACAATATAAAAGTAGAAAAGAATATTAATAGACATTGGAATATTTTAAAGAAAGACAAAATACTTGGGCTTGTACTTTCAGACCACCCAAGATTTGTGTATAAAAAGGCACCAAACCTTAGGGACCACTTGATCAAAAGAGTTGTAGACCCACCCCCACAAGGAATTTTACATTTTTTTCTGGTGTGAATTTTTATGCTTGTGGCAGGGCACATGCATAGCTTGCTCTACTGCAAAAGGAAATTTGAAAAGGAACAAAGAATTTACTTCAACATCTACCCATATTAGGTATTTAATTTGTGATTTTATTGGTTGCATAACTGAGGGCATCCTATGAACATCTAGATCATTGAAGGTACGTGTCAAAGAGCATATTTGCTAGATTAGGAATCAGACTTAAAAAGCATGATGTTTCTCATCACTTTAGGAAGTTTCATTATAGAGACCCCGGGGGTTTAAAATTTTGGGGGATTGAAAAGGTCAAGAGGCATTGTAGAGGAGGAAATTTTATCAGACATCTAAGCAGAAAAAATCCTATTGGATGTTTGAAACAAAAGTATTGGCCCCCTCTGGATTAAACATTGATTTTGATTTTAACTGCTTTATAAGTGATGCTTGATTTATTTTTCCCTATTTTTGCATTTTAGTTTGTGTATACTGGATTTATATTACCACTCTGATTTCTATATATGGGTCTTAGCATTACTGTAATACTATGTTTTGATATGTTCTCATTTTATTGTAATGGTTTCTGATTTAATTGACATATTATTTTAGTAAGTGCACTTTTTTAATTTTATAAAATACTACCATGGTGCTTTTGGTTGGATTTTGTTTTTATTATCCGCTGATGTGCGGTTTATTTAGTGTTATATTAGATTTTGTTCTCCAAGTTGTACCTGTATTGCTGCATTGGAGGTTTTTTAGTCTGTTATTTTAGGTAAGTCGGGATATTAGCTTAATAGTTACTGTGCACTTACAGGCACATCACCCGTAACGAGCCTCATCTTGTCTGATCTTGGAGGTTAAGCAGGTTTGAGCCTGGTTAGCATTTGGATGGGAGACCACCTGGGAATACCAGGTGCTGTAGGGTATTTTTGGTTACTGGCAAGGTGCTGGATTGGATATCAGTTCTGGCTTTACTGTTAGTTATTTATGTGTTTGTTGACATTGCCGGACGTGACACATTTTGCATCAATTATGGTTTTGTATACATCCCCATGGTAGGGTTGCCACATCATTCCTTTAATCCAGGACACACATTAATTACACAGGTTCTGTGGCTGATTAAGGTGGTAATTAATCTCACTTGGTGCCTTATCTGCATTAAATCAGCCTCAGAACCTGTGTAATTAATATGTGTCCTACATTAAAGGGATGATGTGGCAACCCTACCCCATGGTAGCTGTTATATTGTTATTCTTCTTGTCTGGACATGATGTGAAAGTAGAGTGACATCACTTCATGTTTTGGGTCGAGATGCTGGCAGTGCTACCACGATGAGGGAATTGTGTAATTTTGTGGTCTATTTAATTTGCTATATAACAACAATCCAATAAAAGGGGCAATAGCCAAACACTGATGTCAACATTAATTTTATTCCAGAAGATGATACAAGCACATTCCTGTCTAGGTTATTCCTGTATCCTACCCTGGTACGAACATTCTAAGTGCATCAAAGTAGGATCCTTCTCTGTCTGGGGGTTTCACTTTGGAATCTTTGGCGCCATGCACACTGGGCATTTAGCTTCGGTGCATGAGATTCTTGCATTTAACTACAGGCAGAGGGTACAAGTTGGCTGTCCAGTCCTCCTGCAGGCAGCCTATCAAACTCTATGAGAGGCTAACAGCTGTTGCGGCTGGACGGTGCACCTAACGGTTATTATGCATAGGGCTGTATTCACCCAGGAACAAATTCTTGGAATGCATACTCCATGAAGCTAAACACCAGAGTCCCATGCATGTTGTTGTCCTAGCACAGCTGAAAGCTGTCAAAGTCTGCACAGAATTGCGTGCATGAAGATGACATGCCTATACTGCTTTTCTTACAGGTTCCTTTTAGGTTGTTGTTAAGAGTAATTCCCATGAACTGTATTACATTGATCATGCTAAGTTTACACTAATATGCATTTGCATGAAATACAAGCATCTCTTGTAATCACATATTGTGCTAATATGAGAATGCTGCTTTGTAAATTGTTTACACTAGAAAATCTTGGCAAGGGATCACAGAAAATAATGAGCATTTCATGTATAATTAAAAAGACAATGTTAGAAGCCAAAACTCTGCACAACTGTTTCACTGTAAATATATTTGTTTTGTAAATAACATCTGAAAAAGGCATGAAATATCCCAGCTGGATTATAAAGGACAAATACTGTATTTGAGGTAGAGCATCTATCTAATAATATTATATAAATGAGTAAAACACAAATGAGATCATTGATACTTACTTCCAAGTAGATGGTTATGGTGAAAATATATGACTAATCCAAGCAGTGGGAATACCAATTAAAATATTATAATAATACAAATTGAAATCATAGCAACAATTCACAGAGCCATTTGAGTTATTTTACGCACTTCTCCTTTTTTTTATCTCAGATAAAAATGTTCAGTCCCATTGGGGAGATTTCTCTTCACTTTCTAAAAACATCTGAAACATCTGAAAGTAAATATAGATCTCTCTAAAGGGAAAGGTATTCCACTCTTATACAGTTGTCCTATTTCAGGTCAGTGACTTTGAAGCCAAAACTAGGCATAATAGCCGTGAAAGCAGCATTTTTATAGGGAGGTGAGCAAGCTCAGTAAGTATGGGAATGTCAATTACTGAGTACCGCTAAAAAAAAAAATTTAGACTATGTTATATTATGATAAATAATAGGAATGTATATAATACATTATATATACTGTATATAATGTGTAATCATGGCCAGAGATAAAAATTAAAATTGAAAAAAGTAAATGCAATTTTATTTATGAATTCTCATTTTCTGACAGCAGATAGGGCTTTAGGCTACATTTTTAAATGCAGTACTATATCTCTGCCAAAAAGTTGTCAATGGGAAGAAGGTTTACCTTCCAACATGACAATGACCCAAAGTACACAGCAAAAATTACCACATAGTGGTTGAAGGAGAAAAAGATGAATGTCCTTGCATGGCCTAGTCAGAGCCCAGACTTAAACCCCATTAAAAATCAGTGGAATGACTTGAAGACTACAGTCCACAAACGGTCACCATCAAATTAAACTGAACTTGAGCAGTTCTGTAAAGAGTGGGTATATGGTATATTGCAAAGTCTATACAGTATATCACAAAAGTGAGTACACCCCTCACATTTTTGTAAATATTTTATTATATCTTTTCATGTGACAACACAGAAGAAATTACACTTTGCTTCAATGTAAAGTAGTGAGTGTGCAGTTTGTTTAACAGTGTAAATTTGCTGTCCCCTCAAAATAACTTAACACACAGCCATGTATAAACCGCTGGCAATAACCTGTAGGGTCTGAACCTGTAGGGTCTGGTATGGATTTTGAGGGGGACCCCCACGCCATTTTTTTTTAAATTATGGTTTGAGGTTCCCCTTAATATTCATACCAGACCCAAAGGGCCTGGTAATGGACTGTGGGGGAATCCCATGCTGTTTATTCAATGACTTTTATGTGTATTGCCGGACCAACAATTCATTATAGCCGCGAGCACTTTTAAATGACTTTTTTTCCTTTAGAAATGTCATTCTTGCTCTCGGACTGTTCTAAACATGGGAAACAAGCGCCACTTTACAGGCATACTATAGACACCCCCCCAGGTACAAAATTTAAAGGAATATTTCACTTTTATTGTTTCACTTTAAGCATTATTAAAATCACTGCTCCCGAAAAAATGGCCATTTTTAAAACTTTTCTTTGCATTGATACATGTCCCCGGGGGCAGGACCCAGGTCCCCAAAACACTTTTTTATGACAATAATATGCATATAAGCCTTTAAAATTAGCACTTTTGATTTCTCCCATAGACTTTTAATGGGTGTTCCGCAGCAAATTTGCCGCGAACACCCCAAATTGTTCGCTATTCGACTCGAACATCGGGCTCATCCCTACAGGAGACACAGAAAGGGACGAGTGTGTGTAAACACACACTTCCCTGTTCTGTTCTGACAGGAGTGACAGATCGTGTGTTCTTATTAGCTAGGATCCATGATCTGTCACTACATGTAGTTAGTCCCTCCCCCCGTCAGTAAGAATCACCCCCCAGGGAACACAGTTAACCCCTTCACTGCCCCCTAGTGTTAACCCCTTCACTGCCGGTGACATTTTTACAGTAATCAATGCATTTTTAATCGCACCGATCGCTGTATTAATGCCAATGGTTCCAAAAATGTGTCAAAATTGTCTGATGTGTCCGCCATAATGGTGCAGTCATGATAAAAATCACAGATCGCCGCCATTACTAGTAAAAAAAAAAAAATAATAATAAAAATGCTATCTATCCCTTATTTTGTAGACGCTATAACTTTTGCGCAAACCAATCAATATACACTTATTGCGATTTTTTTTACCAAAAATATGTAGGAGAATACACATTGGCCTAAACTGAGGAAAAAAATTGTTTTTTTTATATATTTTGGGGGCATATTTATTATAGCAAAAAGTAAAAAACAATGCGTTTTTTTCAAAATTGACACTGTTTTTTGTTTATAGCACAAGAAATAAAAACCGCAGAGGCGATCAAATACCACCAAAAGAAAGCTCTATCTGTGAGAAAAAAAGGACGTCAATTTTGTTTGGGTACAACATCGCACGACCGCGCAATTGTCAGTTAAAGCGACACAGCGCCGAATCACAAAAAGTGCTCTGGTCAGGAAGGGGGTAAATTCTTCTGGCGCTGAAGTGGTTAAACAAGCTGTACACTCACTACTTTACATTGTAGCAAAGTGTCATTTCTTCAGTGTTGTCACATGAAAAGATATGATAAAATATTTACAAAAAATGTGAGGGGTGTACTCACTTTTGTGAGATGCTGTATATATTATTATTATATTATTTATCTTGGAGATTAGCACCATATTGAATAAGTTTTAGCCTTATACTTTTTATTAGTGAAGCAGCTGAAAGCAGCTTTTTCTTATATTCATTTGGTTTTGATATTCAATACGCACTTTTTAGTGCGGAGTGGAGTTTGACATATTAAAGCAAACCTGTCATGAGAGAAACATAAAAGCTTTCACTTGCAACAATAAGAATTCATTACAATATGTTAGTTACCTGGCTGTCTTTCCTACTTTCTTGATTCAGGACTTTGAGTTTCTGGCCTGGAAGGAGCTTTCAGATAAGGAATTACTTTTCTCCAACCTTCTCCTCCTGCACCTGTCAAGCCATCGCTGACCTTTTTTTGAACTGGTAGCTGCTGACACTTTGCCTTCAATGCTTTCTGAGTCACCAACCTGGAACAAATATAGAGAGAATAAATTCTGACACTTTTCTAATACTCATTCATAGCATGCTTGTTCTGGGTCATGTGACTCAAAGTATTAAAACCTAACACAGACAGGCAACACAGGCAACAAGCATTTTAAAAAGAGGGCCAGCAATGGCAGCCCTGATACTTCACTTATGAAGTCATGAGTCATTTTAAGTCAGCGCAGTGCAGCAGTCAGACAAATAGCATCTTCAGAAGGAGGTCAGCAATGGCACCCCCCTGTATTTTTTTATGGCAGGTTTAGTTTAACACAAAAGCTTTGCAGTTAGTACAATAAAGGCTAAGAGATTGTAGATGGTCCCTTTGTAACCTACGGCCCAATTACATGCAGCAGACTCCAACACCCGTTAGCCTCTTTCACCTTTACTCTCAAAAATGGGACAACACCTTGGTAGTGCATCTAAGTGGCCATAGCGACCATTTATTAACAATGCTAATAGTCCAAAATATCAGTAAATAATACCATACCACCAGCATTTTATTGGCACAAATAACGGGAGCCCCCCCAATTGGAAACTCCAATGTAGGCTTGGTTTACACTTGTGCGGGCGATAGCGGATGATGGAATTGCACCAGTTTCAACCAAAACACACAGTGCAATAGCAGGTGCGATTTTCCTGTGGCTGCAGATTTAAAAAGGTGTAAGGACTTAGGGTAAATGGGCTGCTGTGCTTGCGCAAACACAGTCCGCACCAATCGCATATGTGTGGACCTAGCCTTATGTACATTTTAAGAACAATTTCAGATACTATCTTCTTTTTTTTTAAGATACATTTTTTTGAGTTTATGTGAGGTATGTACAAAAACACAACAATATTCCCCTAACAAAAACAGTGGAAAGGCAGCCACAGGCACCAAATACTATAAGACATGGAGCAGCAACACACATGACATAGGGTCGGCATCATACAGAGTACAGACATTTTGAGGATATTTTTGGGGTACGATTATCGTGGAATCAGAGCAAACAAAGTACACTAGTTCAGGTTACAATGAGACAGGTTGGGAAAGAGAATCAGCTATAGTGTGCAAAGAGGAGGTCCACAATCCCCAAATTTTAGCAAAATGATCTAGGTGGTCTCTGTTTGAGTATCTTAAAACCTTTTAAATTGTGTGAAGCGAGTTAATCTCACATATTCAAATAGTGGATAGTGGTAAAACCCATACAATTAAGTAAGATAAACCTTTTAGAACAAATTCCATAAGCAACTTTTTCAATATGATATTAAGGAGATGTCCCCAAAAGGTCCAGAAGGCATGTTTTTTGGTGACAGGATGTTTAGTAGATTAAACAAGTTACAAATAAATGAGTCAATCTGACACCAAAAAACACCAAAAATAAAACATTTGAGCAGATACAATTTTTAACACCAGCTTCACCATCAATGAGAAGGTAGCATACCTTAAACAAGTATAATATATTATATACCCTTATACCTACATGGTGTTCATCTTCTGAGAGAACCCAAGACTCTTCCTGGCTGCAATGACATATGCAAAGAATATGACAAAAACTCATTCTCTGAACTTTACACAAAAATCTGAGCCAAGAACAAATTAGCGGTAGGAGGGACTGAATGCTCCTAGATTCTATTCCCTATGTCTGGAAACTGGCTGACCTTTCCTCATCCTGGCCCACCACTCTGACTTTTTCAATGCCACATTGTAAACACAAAATAAGAATACGTGCCTACCTCATTATTCCACATCTTTTATCACCCTTTATATCTTTTGCCCCCTAAAGACCCCATGCAGGTCTTACTCTTTTGACCCCGGCAGTTGCTCCAAGCCTGATCATATTTTTCTATATGTCATCATCTTATGAGGCTTTTAAAAACAGGCTTAGGGCATGTACTACTAGTTTAGACTACAGTCTGGCAGGATGGGAGGGAGGGTTATTTCAAGCCATTATCTAGTTGTAATGCTATTTAAGTAATGACATTTGCATTTAGGTAGTTACTCATAGTTACCTAGAATTTTGTAATGGACTCTAAGGCTCTGTTTCCACTAGTGCGACTTATTTTGCGACTTGACACATGTCAAGTCGCATGACAAGTCAAAACCCATGTATTTCAATGGTCCCCGTTCTCATTGGTGCGACTCAAGTCGCAGCGACTCGAAAAAAGGTTCTTGCACTACTTTGTTCCGTCTTCGGTGCGACTTGTTCTCCATAGAAAGGTATTAAGTCGCAATGAAGTCGTATGTACATGTCTGACACCGCGACTTTGTTGCGACTTCCACGGAAGTCTACGGAAGCACATGATCTCTGCTCCTCCCAAATACATCACTTCCTATATCGATGTATGTGAGTGTGGAAGACAGCAGGAAGCAAGCCTAGGGCAAAAAAAAATAAGCGACAAGTGCATGACAATGAGGAAATTATTAGGCTTGTCAGACAACGTCCGGCAATATATGACCTCAGAGATCCAGGTTACAAAGATCATGCAAAGAAGGAGAGAGCATGGTTGGAGGTGGCTCGCATATATTATGAGACATGGGACTCTTTCTCAGCCACAGAACGTTCTACAAAAAGTAAGTGGTTGATATATGCTGCTTAACACTTTCTGTAACCAATGGTTGTGTGCACTGTTTTTTCTTGGTGTGGACCGCTTCTCCTGGCAGGAGATCACAATGGTTTGGCAGGAGGTAATCCCATGTCAACACTATCTGTGTTGATGGTGTCATTTATATAGTTACTTTCCTGTAACCTGTGGCTGCAGGAAAGTAAATCTGTGTGTGTGGGCCAGCAAATAATTTTTGTCCACGGTCCTAATAATATTAAATAATATTAAAGATGGCCCTGTCAACATCCTCCAGCACATGTCAAATTATGTAGGTGTCATGGGTAATATATGTAGCGGTTGTTTTAACACCATCCATATCAATTATGCAGCCTAGCAAATGAATGACCTATAGGCAGTGACTAAATTTGTTTTAAAAAATGTATACTTTGCTTTATATTTTGTAGTGCACTCGTTACAAACTCGATGGAGAAGTCTCAAAGACTGCTACAACCGGTACTTACGCAAATTAAAAGAAGGAAGGAGTGGTTCCGGCTCTAAAAGATTAGCCCCATATGCCCATGCCGGGGATCTTGAATTTTTGAAACCAGTGTTGGAAATGCGAGAGTAAGTTATCAGCAGGCATATGTTACGAATTCTACATATCAAATAGTAATGCTTACTTTAAAAATATGTGATTTGTATTTCAGAACCCAAGCAAGCTGGGAAGACAGCACACAGGGTTTGGCAGCAGAAGATGAGGCAGAGGAAGCTGCGGAGGAGGAGGAGCAAGAACAATTCCAAGACAATGTTGACAAGGAACTGTTCGTAGATGAAGCAAGGTCAACATCAAACTCAATGAATGAGGAGGATGCAGAACCAGGACCTAGCAATGTCTCTAGGCCTTTGCGAAGGTCTTCAAGGGTCAGTGCCCGGCCTGGTAAACCCATGGATAAAATTTTAGAGGTAGTCAATCAGATGTCCACTAAAATGGCTGAAAACCAGTGTGAAGACACAGCATTTCTCACTGTAATTTTAGGCATATGTAAACAGGTACCCCCTGAGAAAAAATATGCACTCAGGATGGCTTTAATGTCAACTGCTCAATCATTTGTGGGTGAGGGGCCAACAACATCCTCAGCATATATGCAACCCCCCCTTCCCCAATATCCCCCTTATCAACAATACACTCACTTTCCAAGTACACAGTATGCTCCACCAATAAACCGTCCATACTGTGACCAGTATGGTAATATACTGAATCCCTCAAGGCCACGCATGTTGCATCCAATTCCTGACCCCACTACCTCTACCCTTGGCCCCCCAACCACTCACCAACTTAGGCAGCCTACACCCAGTCATGTTCCGCCTTTTCTGGCAAGGAAATATTATCCTGGTCCATCAGTGGATTTCCCTGGACCAACCAATAGTTCAGTTTCCGGGACCACTGAAAACAAAACATACGAGCAATTGTAATTTACAATTATTATTGAGGTGTGTTTAAGACTTGTTCTCTATTTTTTGTTTGGTTGAGGAGGCCAAAACAACAACTGTTGTAATTTTAAGTTCATGGAACGTATTTCTTTATTTTTGCCTTATTGCAAAAAGAGTTGTCTTGTAAAAAAGATTCAGATATTTTTTTATATTTTTGAAATAATTTTATTTACGTGTTTTTCTGAGAGAAATAGTTTATTATTTCACTATTTGTTGTGCTTGATAAAAAATAAACAAAATGGTGTAGTTCACCCAAACACATAACCCAAAAATTTTGTGTGCTTCCCTGCACAAAAAAAAAAAAAATAAAAATAATTTTGTTTACATTGTGCATTTTCGGCTTATCCTTTTTTCTAATTTGAGGAAACTACCTGTTATTATGCTTTTGGATGCACTGAAACATAACATACATCAAAATAATATTCACAGAAAATGCATGACATACATTATGCTATGGCATCCTGCTGCCAGGGGACAGAACCAGCAGCAGACAGAAAATAAGATGAGAATCCCTCACGCACACTGGCACCATTGGTGGTGCCCCTACTGGCACTCCATTGTGCACCTTCCAGATCGTGCATGAGGGAATCTTCAAAAAGATAGCCATCACGAATTCTCACAAAATTGTGAAGAACACATGCTGCTTTTACTGCAGATATTGCATTCTCCATTTTTAAATTAATGGGGGTATGGAGCAAACGCCACTTGTTGGCTAAAATGCCAAAAGAACATTCTACCACTCGTCTTGCCCTCGTTAAGCGGTAATTGAAGATTCGCTTCTCTTCACTCAAACACCGATTTGAATAAGGCCTTAATAGATGCTCACTGAGAGCAAAGGCCTCATCCCCAACAAACACAAATGGCATTGGCGGCCCTTTTGTTCCTGGCAACGGACAGTCCTGTGGCAGGTCCAGAGCATTTTCCCGCAACATTCTTCCAAAGGAAGATCTTTGGAAAATACTTGAGTCTGAGCTGCTGCCATATGATCCAATGTCTATATAGCTGAAACAATAATTGGCATCAGCCACTGCAAGTAAGACAAAAGAAAAATATTTTTTGTAATTATAGTATTTTGTTCCACTGCCAATGGGCATCACTACCCTCATATGTTTGCCGTCAATTGCCCCTAGACAATTTGGGAAATTGCAACGATCCCAGAAAAGTTCCGCTTTCTTGCACCAATCGTCAGAAGTGGGCTTCTTCAGAACCAAATCACTAAGGACATTCCATATGTCTCGGCAGGTCTCGTGGACAATAGTGCTGACTGTAGTTTTGCCAACCAAAAATTCAAAATGCAAACTGGAAAAGGAATGTCCAGTTGCCAGGTACCTAAAATGGAAAAGTACATACATTTTAGGATAATGATACATATTGACACTAAGCTACATCAATAAACCCAAAAAACAGAGCTAGGAAGGAGGTGCCTGAGGAAGTGAAGAAGGAAGAAGAGGAGCAGGAGAAAGACACAGGTGATGTAGAGGCAGAGTTAAGATTTTAAAACCAAGCTTACGCACAATTACATGCTAGTAGTTATTTTTGGACTGCATGTAAAGATGATGAAAGAATGATGTGGATCTCCAAAAGCCACATAGAAGTTAAGAAGAAGAAAGAGTAGGTATGAACATTTACCTCAATGTTATTATGAGTCTTTCAGCAGATGGAATACTCCTTCTGAAATTGGTGTTTTGGCGCTCTAGATGACTAGAGAGCAAAGCCAACAATTCATCAAAACTGTAAAGAGAAAAAATAGGGCTAGTATCTACACTGACCATGTAAAAATCAAACATTTACAAATGGAGTTACATTTTTCTAACAATTTGATTAGGTTCTAGTTAACACTTCGAGCTATTCAAATCTCAAAATACTAAAAAGAGTAATAATGACCAGGCATATACACATTTTGAGAAATATATCTGGCAGCATTTGCAATTTGACATCAAAAAATGTTCTCACCTTCTAATTGACATCCTTGTATAGTTGAAAAATTTTTCATCATGAGCCCGGAGGTCATTGTAAAGGACCCCAAACTGGCCTCTCACTTCCCTTTGGGCAATGATGGGATGTATCCAAAAGCGATGCCTTCTCCTCCTCCGGTTATCCTCCTCTTCTTGATCTATAAATGCTGCTACAGAAGCCAAAATGACTGCTGACCCAACATACTGCATAGCCAACATGTTTGCTAACAAACATACAACACGAGACAACCAAACAGGAAGGGGCAATAAATAAGCAGGATAAGGAATTACATCACTAGGACTAAATCGCAGAACATCCAAGTCGCACAAAGTCGTAATTAAAGTCGCAACAAAACGCAACACAAATCGCAACGCACAATCGCAGTGTAAAGCGCGCGACTTTGGGGACGCAATAGTGGAAACATAGCCTAAGGGTCCCGGGAAACTCAAGCTGTTCAAACTGCTACAAAACTGCAAAGATGTAAACATTCTTGCAAGAAAATATGAGTTTTTTCTTGATTCAGACTTTATATCTTCTACGGTATTACACATACAAGGTTGCTGTCCTTTTTATCACGCAAGAACAGAACCGTTGAGTTGATTTAACATGTGAAATTTTTCAACTTTCACAAATAAATGGTCATTACCATATAATGAGCACTACATAGGCCCTTAGAGCATTAAATCCCTATGTGTGGGCAAATAGCAAATATTATGGTACTGTGTTTTTTAGAGGTCCCCACTGCACACTAATACACACTGTCAATATGTTTTTCATTACTCAAATACATGGCTGTACAATGCCTTCTAATATTTATCCCCTAAGTCTTGTGATAAGCACATTGAAGCAAAGGCGGTATTATACAAGAGCTGTGTAGAATATTATGAGATTTTAATCTATAAAGTTCACTATTATAGACAACAAAGCGTTTAAGCCTACCTTCAAAGTCATTCTAAAAGAAAAGTTTTTCTTTTTGATTCTCTTTCTTCACATAGAGGCTAAAAAGCAGATAATGGTGTAAGAATTATGGTGTTCCAAACCATTCTAATTGTATGGGCCCGGGGCCACAAAGTCCACATGTTTTTTTATTATATCCATGCAGTGCATTAAGCAGACCTGTCATTAAAGGTGTATGGGGGGAATACAATTTTGAGCAGAACTAAGCTTATATTTGCACATTTGTGAAACTGAGATTCACTTTGCCAGCCCATCACTCCACAGATTTGGGGAAATTATAAACCAGCTGACCAGGTAATGCAGAGGATGGAAGCTGATAAAGGCAAAACAAAATTTTAGGTCTAGATTCCTCAATTTCACAATTTTACATATTGAGCAAATGTGTGCAGCAGGGAGCTCGCAAGCAAGCACTGCAAATACTTTATAGTAATCAAATGGTGAATCACCAATAATGGCAATGACTTGCTCTCTCTAAACTGCTGATGTCAAAAGAGTTTTGGGATTTTCGAATAATGTTAAAAAAAAAAGTTCAGAAGTAGAAAAGAAAACAGATGTATAGCAAATGTGAGGGTAGAAAATGTGTTATATATCTATGGAAAAAGAAGAGGAGCAAATGGTCATTCATTTTTAGTACTTTTGTAAATAATGTGCCTCTCTAAAACATTCTCCCCCAAGTCTCTGTGCTGCAGTGATGATGCACATTGTAGCCTCCATCATATGACCGTGGCATTGTCAACATAGTTATGCCCCGTACACACGGTCGGATTTTCCGACGGAAAATGTGTGATAGGACCTTGTTGTCGGAACCGTGTGTAGGCTCCATCACACATTTTCCATTGGATTTTCCAACACACAAAGTTTGAGAGCAGGCTATAAATTTTCCGACAACAAAATCCGTTGTCGGAAATTCCGATCGTGTGTACACAAATCCGACGCACAAAGTGCCATGCATGCTCAGAATAAATAAAGAGATGAAAGCTATTGGCTACTGCCCCGTTTATAGTCCCGACGTACGTGTTTTACGTCACCGCGTTCAGAATGATCGGATTTTCCGACAACTTTGTGTGACCGTGTGTATGCCAGACAAGTTTGAGCCAACATCCGTCGGGAAAAATCCTAGGATTTTGTTGTCGGAATGTCCAATCAATGTCCGATCGTGTGTACGGGGCATTAGTGATTTATTGGCAATCTCACTGATAGGACAATTCTTTGACAAGCAAAAACTCCTTAACCACAATCTGGAATCTTGGCAGAAAGGACAATACATATACCATATGCTTGACGAACTGGTAATATAAATGCAACGCACTAGATTATGTGTGAGTAGCAGTCGGGCTATAAAAATTCACCTTTTTAATAATGACTTGAATTACTGAGCCTCAACTTGTTTAGATTCAGACAGACCTAGGTCACAAAATCTGCAAATGTTTTGAGCTACTTGAACCTGATATAGTGTGTATATATACTGTGTATACTGGGTATACATGTATGTATATATACTGTGTGTATGTGTGTGTGTGTGTGTGTGTATATGTATATATATATATATATATATATATATATATATATATATATATATATAGTTACTGTGCAAAAGTTTTAGGCAGGTTGTGGAAAAATGCTGTAAACTAATGCCCCGTACACACGGTCGGACATTGATCGGACATTCCGACAACAAAATCCTAGGATTTTTTCCGACGGATGTTGGCTCAAACTTGTCTTGCATACACACGGTCACACAAAGTTGTCGGAAAATCCGATCGTTCTGAACGCGGTGACGTAAAACACGTATGTTGGGACTCTAAAGGGGGTAGTAGCCAATAGCTTTCATCTCTTTATTTATTCTGAGCATGCGTGGCACTTTGTGCGTCGGATTTGTGTACACACGATCGGAAATTCCAACAACGGATTTTGTTGTCAGAAAATTTTATAGCCTGCTCTCAAACTTTATGTGTCGGAGAATCTAATGGAAAATGTGTGATGGAGCCTACACACAGTCGGAAAATCCGACCGTGTGTACGGGGCATTAGACTGCTTTATGAAATACAAGTGTTTATAGTTTATTTTTTTATCAATTTTTCTAGGTATATTTGCACACAGTTTTTAAAGGAACTCGGCAAGTAGGTTGTTCCAAACATCATGAAAAACTTACCACAGATCTTCTGTGGATGTAGGCTGCCCCAAATCCTTCTGTCCCTTCATGTAATCCCAGACAGATGATGTTGGGATCAGGGCTCAGTGGACACCAAGCTATCACTTCCAGGACCCCTTGTTCTTCTTTACACTGTAGGTAGTTCTTAATGACATTGGCTGTTTGTTTAGGGTCATTGTCCTTCTGCAAAATACATTTGGGGCCACTATGAATGAAAAAAATTCTCTTTACACCTCAAATGTGCACCAGCAATCATGCAGCAGCTTTCCAATTATTCAGACCCCACATCATAAGAGGTCTGAGGGCGCTTTTTTTTATAACAAATCCCACCTGAAAGTATGGTTTCAGCTCTCACTCCCTCACAGCTAATTAAGCCTTGAACCTCAATCTCTCTCCGAAACGACATGCCCCAAAAAAATCACTGGATCGCCTCACATGAAAAAGCCTCTCTGCCACAGAGACATACCAGGGGAGAAGCGAGGAAAACCCATAGTAAAGTACAAACACTGTTTATTAACAAACTTAGTGGGTACTCACAAACAATGAAAGATAAGAGCATATTAAAAAAAAAACCTCTGGTTCTCCAGACAGACGTGGTGATATCACCACTTGGCTCCGCTCTACGCACATTTCGTCCAATGGGACTTCTTTCAAGGGATACCACTGCTAAATTACATGACAGGACATATCCCCTGAGCTGCTAGAATGTAAACAGCAGCATTGCAGATCCTGGGTGATGTAATTGACCAAATATGGTCATGAAATCATCCAGAATACCTGGTGCTGTTGCTTACTTTCCAGCAACTCTCGGTATCTGTCACTTGCAATGGGAGCAGCAACAGGGCAGCATCATGATTGGTGAGTCATTGAAGGTTATTTAGGAAAGGAAAATCCACTTTGCACTATAAGTGAACTGCAAGTGCACTTGGAAGTGCAGTCGCTGTAAATCCAAGGGGGACATGCAAGGAAAATAAAAAACAGCATTTTAGCTTGCACATGATTGGATAATAAAATCAGCATAGCTCCCCCTCTTTTCAGATCTACCCCTCAGATTTACAGCGACTGCACTTCCAAGTGCACTTGCAGTGCACTTGTAGTGTAAAGTGGATTTGCCTTTCGTAAATAACCCCCATTGTGGCAGTGGGTCTACTTGGTTTCAGATTTCTGTAAGGTTTTTCCCCCAATCCTTGCAAATTACCCTCTAAATGTTGAAGGTACAGTCAGGTCCATAAATATTGGGACATTGACACAATCCTAATCTTTTTGGCTCTATACACCACCACAATGGATTTGAAATTAAACGAACAAGATGTGCTTTAACTGCAGACTTTCAGCTTTAATTTGAGGGTATTTACATCCAAATCAGCTGAACAGTGTAGGAATTACAACAGTTTGTATATGTGCCTCCCACTTTTTAAGGGACCAAAAGTAATGGGACAGATTAACAATCATCCATCAAACTTTCACTTTTTAATACTTGGTTCAAATCCTTTGCAGTCAATTACAGCCTGAAGTCTGGAACACATAGACATCACCAGGCGCTGGGTTTCATCCCTGGTGATGCTCTGCCAGGCCTCTACTGCAGCTGTCTTCAGTTCCTGCTTGTTCTTGGGGCATTTTCCCTTCAGTTTTGTCTTCAGCAAGTGAAATGCATGCTCAGTTGGTTCAGGTCAGGTGATTGCCTTGGCCATTGCATAACATTCCACTTCTTTCCCTTAAAAAAACTCTTTGGTTGCTTTCGCAGTATGCTTCGGGTCATTGTCCATCCGCACTGTGCTGTTCAACGAGTTCTGAAGCATTTTGCTGAATATGAGCAGATAATATTGCCCGAAACACTTCAGAATTTATCCTGCTGCTTTTGTCAGCAGTCACATCATCAATAAATACAAGAGAACCAGTTCCATTGGCAGCCATACATGCCCACGCCATGACACTACCACCACCATACTTCACTGATGAGGTGGTATGCTTTGGATCATGAGCAGTTCCTTTCCTTCTCCATACTCTTCTCTTCCCATCACTCTGGTACAAGTTGATCTTGGTCTCATCTGTCCATAGGATGTTGTTCCAGAACTGTGAAGGCTTATTTAGATGTTGTTTGGCAAACTCTAATCTGGCCTTCCTGTTTTTGAGGCTCACCAATGGTTTACATCTTGTGGTGAACCCTCTGTATTCACTCTGGTGAAGTCTCCTCTTGATTGTTGACTTTGACACACATACACCTACCTCCTGGAGAGTGTTCTTGATCTGGCCAACTGTTGTGAATGGTGTTTTCTTCACCAGGGAAATAATTCTTTGGTCATCCACCACAGTTGTTTTCTGTGGTCTCCCGGGTCTTTTGGTGTTGCTGAGCTCACCGGTGCATTCTTTAATTTTAAGGATGTTCCAAACACTTGATTTGGTGGTATTTAATCACCCCTGAGTTTTTTCTTTTTGCTAAACAAACAAATAAGACCAAAATATTTAGCAAAAAAACAAACTTTTTTTTAGTTTTTGTTATAAAATCTTGCAAAAAAGTAATTTTTCTCCTTCACTGATGTGCGCTGATGAGGCGGCACTAATGGGAACTGATGAGGCGGCACTGATGAGACACTGATGGGCATTGATAGGCACTGACAGGCAGCACTGATGGGCACTGATAGGCGTCACTAAAGGCGGCACTGATGGGCACTGATGGGCATCACTGATGGGCACTGATAGGTGGCACTGATGGGCACTGATAGGCAGCACTGATGAGGAGGCACTGATAGGCAGCACGGATGGGCATTGATAGACACTGATAGACAGCACTTAAGGGGACTGACTGGCAATGTTGAGGCTACATTGATCATCAGGGCACTGATGATCAGTGCCCTGATGATCAATGTAGATGTCCCCTGTCACACTTGCTGGTTACCGGCTCTCCTCCCCTCGGAGGAATGCCAATAACTGGCAAGTGTGTTTATGCTGCGATCAGCTGTGATTGGACACAGCTGATTACATGGTAAAGGGCAGTGATTGCGATTGGCCCTTTACCCCGGGCGTGCAGGGGGGTGGTTCTGGGAAGACATCCATCAATGCCCTTGCAGAACTGAAGAGGTTAATTGCTCTAAACCTCTAAAGCAGAACTACAGCATGGATTCATGAAAGACATAAGTTGTCAGACAAACCTGATTTCTTTTTATGAAGAGGTAAGTAAAACCTTAAACAGAGGGGTGGCTGTGGACGTGGTATACTTGGATTTTGCAAAAGCGTTCTGCACACACGGCTCATGTGTAAGGTAAAGTCTACAGGCTTGGAAATATGAGTTTGTAAATGGATAGAAAACTGGCTAAAAGACAGAATTCAGAGAGTAGTGGTTAATAATTCTTACTCTGAATGGTCTAAGGTTATCAGTGGTGTACCCCAAGGTTCAGTGCTGGAACCCTTACTTTTTAATACCTTTATAAATGATATAGGGTCTGGCATCAAAAGTAACATTTCTGTCTTTGCAGATGACACCAAGCTATGCAGTGGGATAATGTCATTACAGGATGTCTCCAATTTACAAGCCGACCTCAATGCAGTGTCTAATTGGGCAACTATGTGGCAGATAAGGATTAATGTTGAGAAATGTAAAGTTATGCACTTGGGGGCTAAGAATATGCATGCATCATACATGCTAGGGGGAGTACAACTGGGGGAATCCGTAGTGGAGAAGGACCTGGGGGTTTTGGTAGATCATAAGCTCAATAATAGCATGCAATGCCAAGCTGCAGTTTCCAAAGTCCTTTCTTGTATTAAGAGATGTATAGATGATAATTTTGCCGCTGTTCAAATCATTAGTAAGACCTCATCTGGAATATGCAGTTCAGTTTTGGGCACCAGTTCTCAAAAAGGATATCGGGGAACTGGAGAAAGTGCAGAGAAGGGCAACCAAAATGATAAGAGGCATGGAGGAGCTCAGCTATGAGGAAAGATTAGAGGAACTGAATTCACTCTTAAAAAGAGGAAAATAAGGGAGGATATGATCAACATGTTCAAATATATAAGGGGTCCATATAGTGAACTTGGTGTTGAGTTATTCTCTTTACGGTCAACACAGAGGACACGGGGGCACTCTTAACGTCTAGAGGAAAAGAGATTTCATCTTCAAATAAGGAAAGGTTTCTTCACAGTAAGAGCTGTGAAAATGTGGAATAGACTCCCGCAAAGGGTGGTTCTGGCCAGCTCAGTAGATTGCTTTAAGAAAGGCCTGGATACTTTCCTAAATGAACATAATATAACTGGGTACTAACATTTATAGGTAAATTGATCCAGGGAAAATCTGATTGCCTCTTGGGGGATCAGGAAGGAATTTTTTCCCCTGCTGTAGCAAATTGGAGCTCTGCTGGGGTTTTTTGCCTTCCTCTGGATCAACTGTGGGTATAGAATTGGGTATATTGGATTGTACGATATTTTGAATTTAAGTTTTTTTTTTTTTTTTTATGGTTGAACTGGATGGACTGAATGTCTTTTTTCAACCTGACTAACTATGTAACTATGTAACTATGTAAACCTCTAAAGCAGACTACACTGCATCTGGGCACCACAAACCAAAAACACTGTTTAATTCATTTGTAATATTCAAATCAAACTCACCCATTCATCCATGTCACCATGCTTTATTTTGCTAAGAAATTACTTTGAAAAACACCCCCAAGCATGTCTGACCGTGGCCATCTTGAGTAAGGGCAGATGATTGATGTAGCAATTACTTCCTGGAATCCATCTGCCTTTAACTCGGTATTTAGCAGGCAGAAGGGTGTGCTTAGCTAAGAAAGCCCCCCTCCCCTCCTGAGGACTCCTGGGATGTTTGACACCATTTGCCTAGACATGGAAACCAGGAAGTAACTTGGGAAATGTAAAAAAAAGTTTAAAAAAGTAAGTGCGTTATATTTTCCTATCTTTTTACTAATGCTAGCAGCAGAAAAACTAAAAATAGACAACGCTGATTGAGAGAGTAAAGTTCTGCTTTAAATAAAAGTTTTTTTTTTTTTTTTCAAGAATGATTGTTTGAAGGTTTTGTTTAAGAGTCAGCAAGCCCCAATAAGCCTCACATTCATGGACTACAGTTCACAGAATACAATTAAAGTTACATTTATTGCAGTCAGTAGTCTGAATTTGATGTCCCTTAGCGAGTGATGGAAATATTTATACATAAAAAAAGACCGTCTCCATATATTTAAATATTCTGTCCTTGGAAAGCTGCATCTTTTTAATTTTTAATTTAAATTGCATTGTCATTTTGAAATAAGTGTTTTATTTGTATTTTCATTATATGAAAACTCTTGTAACCATTCATATCTGTTTTGCATTTAATTTTCTATAATAAAAAGGCGCCAAACAACAAGAATAGATTACAAGTTTTGACTGCATGGTGTTCTGAAAGAATATATAACTGGGAGAAATGCCATTCTAATTCTATACATATGTGCTGTGCATTCTTGTAAGTCTTAGGACAAAGGAGGAAATGCTAGAAACACCCCCTTCAGAGTCCTGTGCAAGGAAAAATCCCTTCACATACAGTGCAATAGAGCTGCATGTGATCCAAGAATCAAAATACAAGCAAAATATGTTATGCGCGACTTATGCAGCTGTGTACATTATCAGGCACACAAAGGACAGCTAGTCATTATTATTTTATACAGTACATTTTTCTTAACAACATATAATGAAAATCAGTGACTTATGTGCAATTTGTACCAGTAACAGAAATAATGGAAGATGGAATACATCTATGTTCACAATATAATAAATTAAATATAAATAAACACATATAAGCTATGTGTCCATTATCACAAAAGACACACTGTAGTGGAGAGTAAAAAAAAAAAAAAAAATTCAAAAAGTTTTTATAATATATTAATAGTAAAAAGGCAAGGTTAGAACATATTGGCCCCATAAAAGATGATTGCAGAAGTTGGTCACAAGTGACAGGGAGAAGGCTACTATTAAAAATACATTCTTCTCCTCAGTTTATACAAAGGAAAAAGAGAGGTATAATGAAGACAGTACTGCTAATAACATTCTATTGCATGCACCCTTGCGCAAAAAAGTGGTTGTAAACCTCAGACATGAAATATGAACAAAGCATATCCCTCTAGTGTGTATATATGCGTGCGGGAGTAATGTATGTATTCACATTTGCATGTAAGCACAGTGGGATGGGGGCTTTTTTAATTGATTGATTTTATTTTATACACATTTTTTTTATACACTACATTTTTTTGTACTATCTTTATTGCTATCGCAAGAGATGATTAACATCCCTTGTGATAGCAAGGGCCATTACAGGTCCTCTTTATGGAGAGATTTGGGGTCTATTAGACCCCAAATCTCTCCTCTGGCCTCCCATTCAGCCGATCAGACACAGATCGGTCTGATCGGCTGCTTTCCTAGACGCTGGTGACCAGGTAAACAAAGGGACGGAACCAGATGTGACAAACTACTCATCACTCCCAGTTTCCGGGGTTACAGAAAGAAAGGGGAATGATGTCAGTTCCTCTCTCTCTGTACAGGGCAGCCATCGCTGCTGGCTACATCATTCCTGGCCTCCACGATGGGACCAGAGAGCCCGGGATAGGCGGTGGCAGGAGGGGGGTGGGACCCCCTTCCACCACCCACAGAAGTGATCGAGTGCCTAATTAGCCACTCAATAACTTCTGCATGAAACAGAATTGTCGGCTGAAAAGAATGATACCTGGATGATGCCTGTAGGTGCAAGGTGCAGGCATCATTCCGGTATAACCACTGAAACCCTAGGACATCCATGTACGTACCTTGGGTGGCAAGTGGTTAATGTGAATAAATCACCAGGACCAGATGGCTTACACTCAAGAGTTCTCAAAGAACTTAGACCATTATTCCTAATTTTTAGGGACAGCTTATTGACCTGAATGGTATCAGCAGATTGGCAAAAAGCTAATGTGTTTACCAATATTCAAAAAAGGCCCAATATATATATATATATATATATATATATATATATATATGGAAACTACAAACCAGTCAGCCTAACATCAATATTATGTAAACTATTGGAAGGAAGGGACCATATCCAAGAATTTGTTGATGAAAGTAGTATCATTATTAGTAACCAACATGGATTTATGAAAGATCGTTCTTGCCAGACCATTCTTTTAACATTCTAAAAGGTGGTAAACTGTAATCTGGATAGAGGAAGGCTCGTAAATGTAGTGTATCCAGATTTTGCTTAGGCATTTGATAAAGTACCCAACAAATACTTAATTTAAAAATGATGGTCTTATGGCATTGATGATATTGCATGTACTGTACCTGCATAGAAAACTGTAGAAAACTGGTTGCAGAAACATGTCCAGAGGGTGGTAATTAATGGCATGTTATCTGAAGGGGTTAAATTTGTGAGTGGGCTATCCCAGGGCACTTGGGAGCTAAAAATATGAATGCAAGTTACTTGCTACAGGGAGAACCTTTGGGGGAATCATGGATAAAAATGGATCAGGGGGTCCTAATAGATTAAAGACTAAGCAACAGCATGCAATGGAAGCAAGGCTACAAACTATTAGCATGCATGAACAAGAGTATTTACTCAAGAGATAAAACTATAATTCTACTGCTTCACAAAACTCTGATAATGCCATGCGTATGCAGTTTTAGTCACCAATCCTCAGGTTAGATGTCCTTGAACTGGACAGAGTCCAAGAAAGGGCAACAAAGCTAATAGGGGTTTGGAGGACCTTAGTTATGAGGAGTGACTACAAAAATTAAACTTATTCTCCCTGGGGAAAAGGCCCCTAAAACAGGATTTAATCCCAAAATTCAATTCTTTAAATGTTGACTCTAGCATTGGGAGGAAACTATTTAACCTAAAGTCTCTAAAAAAGGCATGCGGACACACAATGAAGATGGATAAGAAGCATTTCAATCCTAAACTGTGTAAGGGGTTCTTTACTTTTAGAGCAGTAAGGAACTCCTTTCCACAATTGGTGGTGTCAGCAGGGAGTGTAGATAAGTTAAAAAAAAACTTTTAGATGTGTTTCTTCATACAATGTACAGGGATATGAAAGATAGAAGTGACATAAATACACACAAACACACGCACTTAGGTTGAACTGGATGGACTATAGACAAAAACTCACCCAAGCTCTACCGCATATTTATAGGATGATGAGCTGAATAACGGTGCTCAGGCCATTATCAAAATTGCAAAAAGAATGCCGGCAACTCAATTGCTTCTTCTTAAATCTTTATTGAGTACAGACAGCAGTGCGACATCAAAACGCTAACATTTTTCGGCAAAGGCCTTCCTCATAGCATTCTATGGAGAAAGGCTTTTGCTGAAACATGTTAGCGTTATGATGGCGCACTGCTGTCTGTGCGCAATAAAGATTTAGGAAGTCAAGTTGCCGGCATTCTTTTTGCAATTGAAATTATCATATGTGAAGTTGCATTTATTTCCAAGGCTAATTTTGCTCCCAGCACTTCTAGCACATTTGATCTGCACTACACTTTTCTCAATGTGAATCAGAATTCATAATTTGCAGTACATACAAAGTACATTAGAGAAATTCCCTAGTGATCACATGCTGGTATGTAGAGTAATGTAGGAATAATTCATGTTTTTTAGCTTGGAGATTTCAGTGGGTCAACTTACTTTAAATATTTAGTCTATGTTCAATTGAAATCTTGTTATTATCAGCACAATTCATTTTCACCAAAGCAAACATTTACATTCCAGATCAGTGGCGCAGCATCAATATGATCACTAAAAAAGATCAGAGAGATGTGTGGATAGTGAGTTATACTAGGTTTCCAAGAATGTTATGATCAAAACACATTTATCTCCTAGAACAAATTTTATTGTGTATATGACCCGGTAATTGTAAAAAAGGGGTTCAATGCAAAGTTTAAAGTAGTTCTACAGGTAGAGGGCTTTTTGCCGTAATGCATTCTTCTGTGTGCAGCCCCCCCCCCCCAAGTTCCCCCTTAAACTTACCTGATTCCAATCTCGATCCAGCAATGTGCCCAAGAGCGGCAACTTTCCCTCCCTTCACTGGAGCAATTGGCCCCTGCTGCTGGAAATCACAAGCGCTGGGAGAGAGCTGGGGCAGGGCCAAGCCCCTGTGTGTGTGTCAATGGACACACACAGCACTGCTACATAGTGAGCATGCACAAGTGCCCCCATAGCAAGCAGCTTGCTATGGGGGAACTCAGAGGGAGGAGGAGCCAGAAGCAGCGGTGGGAGACCTCAGAAGAGGAGGATTGGTGCTGCTCTGTGCAAAACCATTGTATGACATGTTTACTATTTTTAAAAAATCCTTTAAAATCACTTGTTAGTCTGCATTCAGAATCAAAGATATTTAGTTCCTGAATGTTTAGTTACATAATTTCCAGTCAGCCTAGTAGTAGAGTTTTGTGTGCCCTCAACTACTGCAAAAAATTAGCGCTTGAGTGATACCCTTTATTGCCTAACTTAAGTTTTTAAAGATAAAAACTTTTGGGACCAGTTAGGCCCCTTTTAAAGACTTTATAAATAATAATAAACTTTATTTTATATAGCGCTTTTAAAGGTGGCTTCTCAAAGTGCTTTACAAGGAAAAAACAACAGATAACATAAAGGAAAAAGGGACAATTAAATCAAAGCTTGTCTAATGAAAAACATTTGTAGATTTGATTTGAATGAGTTCAGAGAAGAGGTCTCTGATGTTCTTAGGAAGTGAATTCCATAGTTTCGGAGAATGAGGGAAAGGGGGGGTAGCCTTATATGGCCCCCCTTTACACTATGGGGCCATGGTGAGGGCAATTTAATCCAATTTAGGGGATATAATTATTGTTATGGTGGCCCCATTTGCAGATTAGGGCTGACAGGTTTAAATATTATATAAGGGTTAGAATTGGTCAGTTTAGTCAGGTGACAATAGAATCTTCTAGAAGCAGGAGGTCTAAGGCTATATAAGGAATCAGCTGACAGGATTCCTGGCCAGTCGTCAGAGAAGAGGATTCAGCAAGGAGCTCCCTCCCTATCCCCCCCCCCCTCATCCCAGTTTATGTGGTGGGATCCCTTTAGTTAGACTAGATAAAGGGGATTTGTAAGGAAATGTTAAATTAAAGGCTGAGTCAGCTTGAGTCTCAGTGGCTGAGCTGAGAGTGGTTTAATTTATCAGTATTTGGTTGATGAATTTAATTGATGAAATAAGTTTTATTTAGTTAAAATATTTATTTATGTATTTATTAAAACCAATAAACCGGTCCGTGGCCAAAATTGAATCTAATAAAAATAAAATAAATAAATAAATAAATATGGTGTGGTGTTTTTTATTTCTCATATGCATGTTTGTTGGTTGTTTTTTGCATGTCGCCTACGTTCCCATATCAGGAGAAGGCTTGAGTGTAGGTGAGTAGAGGGGACACACAGCAAACCAGAATTTGAGGATTTACGAAGGTGGGAGTATGTTGAAAAAAGGTCAGAGAGATAATGGGGTACCAAGCCATGAAGAGGCTTATAGGTGAGCAAGAGGATCTTAAAGTCTATGTGAAAACTGACGGGTAGCCAGCGCAAGGACTCCAGGATAGGGGTATTATGATAACTTGTACCAGACCTAGTCATTTATACAATTCATACATTCATTTTTATAAAGCCTGAAAAAGGGACCTACAGACCAAACTAGGGATTTTGGATTGCAGCTCCTATATGGCCTGTTTGCCCACCTAATCGATCCCACTGAATAGTATAAATAACCCGATCCAGCCCTACAGTAAAACACTCCTTAACACATTGCTCTGACTTACCTAAGCACTTAGTAATAAGAAAATAAGACATTGATGCTTAACTCCCCTGTACACTTAACCTATAAACTATGATTAACCCTTAACACCTAGTTTGACCTAACACTTTTCTCTCACAGGAGCTTTTTGGCATACAACAAAAATTAAGGACATATTTCCCTGCCTTGGAGATAGTAATGAATAGTTGTATGCAGGAATATGCTGGTACTTGTGTAAACTCATGCATTCATTACTATGGGCAGACATACACAGCAGCTGTGTATCCTGGGTGGAGAAATTTACATTGTACAGACCCATTTACTGGTGTGCATGGGGTCTAACACTTAATCTAACCTAAAGAGATACATTAACACTTAACTACTCCCCTAAAACCTAACCCTAAAGCTAAAACATCTAAGCCCTGACCCCAAGTCTTAGTCTGAAGTAACACCAAATCACCCCCTCTGAGTACCCACCTAATTCTGCATAGAAGACATCATAGAAGACTCCATGGTTTTGCTGACAGCTCTTCTCTGAAAACTACTGATGCATCTGACTAGTGCATTTGTAAGTATAACCCTGATTGTGTCTGGGGTAGAGCTGTGTAACTTATGAGAACTGCCACATTCAGTGCCTTTCTTTAAATCTTTAAACAAAAAGCTTTACGATATACAAAATATTTCCCTAAGCTCCTTCCAAGAAAACTAGAATAAGGTAAATGTAAAATGTATAAACCTGTCATCATTTAATATTCTAATGGTAAACATGGGTAACTCAACAGCATGCCATGATACATTGTTCCTGAAGATGACAAGAGCAATGTCACTAATGCTTGCTTTATTCTCATTACAATTTTTGTAAATGTCAAGAGTGTGCTTATGTATGAATGCATAACAGCAAAATACCTATGTTTGTTGAATCTCCTTTGCAGTAGTTGGCTAAGTGGACTATGGAGCCTTCAGATGCTCCAATGTAACTGTGCTGTTTAAACCTTTAAACTTAAAGTGGCCATGTTGCCAAAATGACAGTTGGCAATTTCTGTCTAAGGGATAATTGAACCTTGAACCTTTAAACTGAATTTAAATTGAAATTAACACACTAGAATGGAAACATTTCATTTAAAGCCCTATTCTGTTAAAAATCTTATTTTAAAGTTTCCTTAACTTTAAATTTTTTTTTTTTAAAAAAGGCACTTGCAAAGGAAAACCTTTTATATCCAACTATTTTGTGGCCTACTTTTTCAAACTTGATGGTCTTGCAGGTATGTCAGATACCTGGTCCCCTGCAATGCACTGCTGTTCCATCTGCCTGCCCCTAAATCACTGCAGGTGGCAGTAGTGACCTAGAAGCCAGTGGATACAACCATAATGCATGGTAGTGGTGCAAGCAACAGACACTTACAGGCATGTTGGAAGTGAAGATTCAGCAGGAGGTTGTATCTTTTGAACAGAGTGAAAATTGATGACAGAAAGTCAAGACAGTTGAGTATAAGAAGGTGCTCTTTTGCAGATGTTAGTTTGTAATAAAGTAATCCATAGTAACCCATAGTAACCAGAACTCACACTACAAATGTCAGAGCACAAAAGTACAGATTCCTAACATGTCACAAGTCACAGGCAGTAGCTATTTTAGTCCTAATTACTATTAGGAGTATTGCACAGCAAACAATCAGAATGCACCCTTCAAATCTAAGATGGATTCCTGATATACCACAATTATGGATGCGCTTTGGGTTCAGGTAGAATTTAAGTTTGACCGGTCATTTAGCAGCAATATCAGTACTGCCCGTAAATGACAGTTTCTTGCTGGGTTCTATTGTGATTAGCATAGATCTACATTTCTGAAAAAGGGGCATAACATTGAATTTACTTGAGGGGACATTAATTAAAATAAAAACAAAAGACTTTTTCAACATTGTGTTTTTTTTTACGATTACCTTTTTTGTTTTTTTGGAATGAACAAAAAAGGGTATATACCCCATATTTCGAGGGTTCCATTGTCCTTAAAGGAACTTCCAAAAGTCCCTTGCAGACCCCCATATTTTTTGGGGGGGACAGGCTGTAGAGTTGAGGACTTTGTCTACATCTACATAATTCATGTGAATCCTGATAAGCTAAGCCTGATGATTTGACGCTCTGGCATGTCTACCTGTTAGTATTCCCATCACAAACTGCTAGTAATACTGCTGCTAAATGCCAGACTTCCATAGTTTTTTGTTTGTCAACAAGCCAGGCCAAGCCAACAATGACATCACTTGGGATCACGTGAGATCCCTGCAGCTGTATTTAAAGTGGAAGTCCAGGCTAGAACGAACTGAGCTTAAAACGAATCCCTCTCTCCTCCTAACTCCTATTTTAACTACCCTAGAAGGAAGATGCTTAAACAAACCTATTTTCAAGGTGCTCTTATCTGATCCCATGATTGGCTCCCAGTGGCCAGCTTCAGGAGAGAGGAGAGACAGCCGACAACTGATGCCCCATAGTAAGCCTATGGGAAAGGAGGGACAGCCGGCAACGAATGCCCCATAGTAAGCCTATGGGTGACATGACTGCCCAGGTATTCCAGTTGTTGTCAGTGCTCGCTTCTCTCCTTTGAAGCCAGCCACTGGGGAGACCACATAACTAGACTGCAGCACTCTGAGAATATGTAAGTATAAGCATCTTCCTTCTACAGGGTAGTTAGAATAGGAGTTGGGGGGATAGGAGCAGTTTTAAGCTTAGTTAGCTCCCAGGTGACGTCATTGTGCATACATGGTGATGATCATATTTAGTCAATTACATCACCTTGTTTACAAACAAAAGTTGGTGGGAATCTGTCATTTAATGGCAGTAGTCATACCACAGCTAAATTACAGATCCCACGATTTGCTGACAAAAAAAAGACAGCGAAAATCTGACATTTAGCAGCTGTTGTTTACAAAAACAAAATGTCACTTTTGGAGGAGCTCCTCCTAACACATCTTCAACTTCAGTATTTTTTTTTTTTAATTTGCATTGGTGCATCCATTATGGCAGTGCTCAGTCACCCATCCACATTTTAAGAAAAGGCCTGAAAATTGGCCCTGAAATAGATCAGAAAAAAACAAAACAAAATATGGTGTTAGAGTCCAACAGAAATCGATTCTGTTTAGATTTAGTATCGTTGTGGTGATAGTGTGAACCAATTCTCACCCCTAGGAGGTACCAGCCTTGTAAAAGTGAATATAGAGGAATACAAGATGGTTGGGGTTTTACATGTACCTCCTTGGGTATAATAAACACTAACCACTTAATTTAAAAGGCTATCTATCACCAACTACCATGCGTTAAGATACAGGTGATCTTACATATACACCTATAGATATATATTTTATGTTATTTTCCATAGAAAATAAATTAATCCCCTTCCCCCCCTTTTTTTTCTTGGTAAATTAATTTTATTGTATAATTAATTTATACCTGATAATCACCCTTTTTCTGTGAATTAATGCAATGGATAGATTTTTTTTTTGTTGTCAAATATTTGTTGGATATAACATAGGATACGATTAAAGACAAAATATGATAATGGGTCTTTAAATGAGGCAACAGCTAGAATAGACCATTGTCTCCATCCCTATATAACAAATAATTTTGGGACAGTATATAAGACGATGGCTAGTAATATATACCATGGTCTCCATCCATACTTATAAAAAAGGGGGAGGGGACCACCGTTCTTCTTGGTTTATGGTTACTTTCTTTTCTACTCACCATATATTTATCACCCCAACGACATATTATTATTTAATATCTTTACAGATATCCTACGGTATTTATCTTACACCACTCACACTAATGCTCTGTACACACGATCGGACATTGATCGGACATTACGACAACAAAATCCATAGATTTTATTCAGACGGATGTTGGCTCAAACTTGTTTTGCATACACACGGTCGCACAAAGTTGTCGGAAAATCCGATCGGTCTGAACGCGGTGACGTAAAACACGTACGTCGGGACTATAAACAGGGCAGTAGCCAATAGCTTTTGTCTCTTAATTTATTCTGAGCATGCCTGGCACTTTCTGCGTCGGATTTGTGTACACACGATTGGAGTTTAAGCAATCGGATTTTGTTGTCGGAAAATTTTACAGCCTGCTCTCAAACTTTGTGTGTCGGAAATTCCGACGGAAAAAGTCAGATGGAGCCCACACACGATCGGAATTTCCGACAACACAATCCGATCGCACTTTTTCAGTCAGAAAATCCGACCGTGTGTACAGGGCATTACAGTTGCTGTTTGGGGATTTCTTTTTGCCATTGTCCATTGACTGCTGGTTCTTGCCGGGCTATCGCCGCAGCGCCACAACCTCAGCTCCCCCTGGGGATCATGCTCCCACAGTACTTCCAGCCGCCAACAGCATCAGTACCATTTACGTTTTTTTATTAAAAATCTACCCATTGGTAAAAGTGTTGGGATTATATTTCCTGTTCCCCCTCTTTCCATTATATTAACTAATTATCACATAGTAAATTTATATTTTATTACAGATATACCCAGGCTTTACTTTCTCCTGATGAGTGGAAGCTTATCCACAAAATGCGTTGAGTTTTTTACTGATGCTATGTCACAGCCACTTTGCAACATCATGTGATTTTTACCTTTTACCTTTTGAGAATCATGAATCAATTTTTTAATACCATGATTTGCATTACCATGTTAACCGCTTGCCGACCAGCCGCCGCAGTTACACTACGGCAACATGGCTCGGCTGCACAAATCGCCGTCATGTTATGTTGGTTCCCCTTTTGTCCACTAGGGGCATGCGCTCCCCCTGCTCGCCCACGGAGCTGATGCGAGTGCCCGGTGGTCATGATCACGTCGGGCTCCTGCGATTGTTTGGGACACACGGAGAACCGGGATCTGTATGTGTAAACACACAGTTTCTGGTTCTCTGAGGGGAGAAGTGACAGATAGTCTGTTCATACAGAGTATGAACAGCGATCTATCTCTTCCCCTACACAGTCCACTCCCCCCTTCAGTTAGAACACACACCAGGAAACACATTAACCCCTTGATCGCCCCCTAGTGTTAACCCCTTCCCTGCCAGTGACATTTTTACAGTAATCAATGCATTTTTATAGTACCGATCTCTGTATAAATGCCAATGGTCCCAAAAAGGTGTCAAAAATTGTCTGACATGTCCGCCACAATGTCGCAGTCCCGATAAAAATCGCCGCCATTACTAGTAAAAAAAAAATTAATAATAAAAATGCCATAAAACTATCCCCTATTTTGTAGACGCTATAACTTTTGCGCAAACAAATCAATATATGCTTGTTGCGATTTTTTTTACCAAAAATATGTAGAAGAATACATATCGGCCTAAACTGAAATAGTTTAGGACAAATAGTATTTTTTTATATATTTTTGAGGGATATTTATTATAGCAAAAAGTAAAAAATAGTTTTTTCAAAATTGACGCATTTTTTTGTTTATAGTGCAAAAAATAAAAACTGCAGAGGTGATCAAATACCACCAACAGAAAGCTCTATTTGTGGGAAAAAAAAGGATGTCAAGTTTGTTTGGGTGCAACGTCGCACGACCGCTTAATTGTCAGTTAAAGTGACACAGTGCCAAATCATAAAAAGTGCTGTAGTCAGGAAGGGGGTAAAATCTGAAGCGGTTAATCATGTTTGTTTAGACAATCAGGTCTATTTCAATATTTAGTGATATTTTGGACACTGTGATGCATATTATGCAATTATTATAATTATTTCATTATTATGTGATTTATTATGTGATTTACCAATCATGTTCATTATATTGTGTATGATATCTACTGTGATGAAGTTCATTGCTTAATATGCTTAAGTGCATCCAATAAATGATTTTTCTGTTCACAAATTGATTCAATGTATTCCGGTAGTGTGTTTCATATACAGTCCTACAATCCTCCTTTTTATCCTTCCCCCTCACCACCCGGAGATGGTATATATTACTAGGCCTCGTCTCATTTACAGTCCCAATATTATTTGTTCTTCCTAATGTTATTTCCCCCCCCCCTCCCTCCTTCCCTCCCCTTCTTTCTCTTCAATTCCTTCTTTTTAGACGTATATGATGTGATGATTTTTTTCATTTGTGTGAAAAAATATTTTCTCTTGCACATTATCACAGTATTTGACAAGATCTAAAGGCTCTGATGAAGCGGGTCAGCCTGTGAAATGCGTTGGCTACAAAAATCGGATCTCAAGACCAGGACAATATCATCCTGGACAATGAATGTGATAACTTGTTTTTAAAACAGACTTTCTACTAAATTTGCCAATCCTGAAACTTTGCCTGGTTTGGGCCACATTGCTCACCACATACTGTGACAGTATAATTTTTTTCTTAGATACCTTTTATAGTTAAAAAGCAGTCCTTGAGTTTCAGTTCAATGAGCTTCCCCAGAAATGTGATTTCCTACTCATATTAGCTTACTGCTGTTCATTTATTAATTTATCATTTTCCTTCCACTTCACAATTATGTTCCACTTTGTGTTGGTCTATCACACAAAATCCCAATAAAATACATTTTTGGTTGTAACATGACAAAATGTGGAAAATTTCAAGGGGTATGAATATTTTTTTAAGGCACTGTATATACAAAGAGCTAGAATTTACATTACAGATATTCTCTACAAGTACTGAGATAGTAACAAAATGTTACATGTGTGTGCATGAAGAGATGATGGTGTGGAAGTTGTTATTGAATGAAACCAATATATTGCATTTCATAACATTTAAAATACAGTAAAAATGGAGATAATTTTACAAACGACTTGTACAGTTTTCTATCAGCTCGAATTGTACCACATGTGAAATATTTCAAGAAGGCAGTTTAATTAATGTGAAAATCTGCCCATGTGTCTTGGACTTGCAGCAGTACATTATTCCCATCAGCAGGAAAAGTGGGTCTTTTTATGAATTGAACCATACACTAATGACGTTCAAAGTCGTTAGACAAAAATACATCTAAAGAACCAGACAAGTGATGTATAGTTAGTACGCTTCAAACCACAGCAGCCACAAGTGAAACAAAGATTGCATTGTTTTTCTTGAATGCTATGCATCTTTCAATTAACACAACATTCCAGACATGAAACTTCCCAACAGCTCAAAATAGAAACAAAAATCAGTTTTCTGTAATATGCAATTCTCTTCTATTTCCAAGGTCTATCCTAACTGTTTTTAAGGTTTACATTTCTAAAATGGGAAATTTATTTTACATAGGCATTGTATTTAAGTACAGAAATATGATGGCATTAAGGGCATTTGTGAATATACTGCTATCAATAAAATATTGCAGCACATAAAATATAATGATGTCTGCTGGGCCAGAATAGAGAAAACGTCAGGTCTCTGTCATGGAGCAAGGAATAAGGCACATATGGCTTTTTCGGCAGGAAAAAGATTCCTGAATAACCATTACAAGCTTGAAAAGTGGAAACCACCTGCAACTCATTAAGAAATTATAGAAGGATATGAAAACCAAGAAAGCATGCTAGAAATATACATGTGTTAAAAAGACCAAGGACAGAACACAATAACACCTTAAAGTGGACTTGTACCAACATTGAAGCAGACCTAGGCACACATGTTGGTATCAAAATAGATGTACAGCTATACAATTGCTGCCAGCTTTCCATGGAGATACCAGCCTTCATTTCTGGTATACAAGGATGATTAGGAATGCATCACTGTTTTAATGATTTATTTATTTATTTATTTAAGTTACACTAAAAAATTGACAGCTTTGTGGATGACAGAATTGTGGATGACTGTTGGGTGAATTGCTGTTGAAACTGGTTATTAATTGATGCATAGACTATGCAGTAAAAGATAATATATTATAAACAATTTATATTTCTAAAAATAGACTTCCCTAAGATACCTACCTTCTATTCTCTTCCAAAAGAGCACACAAATTTTCACTTGTTTTTCTGGAAGACCCATAGGCCCCTTTCACACGGGGCAGATCTACTCAGCGGACTCCGTTAGCCCAGCTGGGGATCACTCCATTGATCCCCGCTGAGCAGGCAGATGTCTGGTCCGTCTCTGCTCACCGTGTCAGAGTCCCGCTGTTCTCTATGGGAGATCACATGAAAATGGACAGTGGATTGGACGATCCCATTTGATCCACTGGACGGATGGCAAACATATCAGCATCCATCTGTTTTCAGCGGATCTTGTCGGATCGGATGGCAGGCAGGTGTCATCGGACACATCCCCGCTGACATCCGCCTGCCCATACAATAGGTGGCCCGCTCGGATCCGACTGAAAAATGGACAGATGGATCTTTGCGGGCCAATCGTGTGAAAGTGGCCATTGGGGTTGATTTACTAAAACTGGTGCACACAGAATCTGGTGCAGCTGTGCATAGTAACCAATCAGCTTCTAGGTTTTATTGTCAAAGCTTAATTGACAAGCTGAAGTTAGAAGCTGATTGGTTAATATGCATAGCTGCAGCAGATTATTATTATTATACACGATTTATATAGCGCCAACAGTTTACGCAGTGCTTTGCAATGTAGAGGGGGGACAGCACAATTACAGTACAGTTCAATACAGAAGAGACAGGAGGGCCCTGCTCGTAGAGCTTACATTCTAAAGGGAGGGGGTAGTGGTACAAAGATGCAGGGAATGATTTGATGGGGGGTGGCTCAGGGACAGTTGTTAGGTGGGTGTGGGATAGGTTTCCCTGAATAAGTGAGTTTTCAGGGATCTCCTAAAGGTGGACAGGTTAGGGGCTGATCGGATATACCAGGGCAGGGAATTCCAGAGGATGGGTGAGTGTCAGGGAATCAACAGCAGGAGAAGGGCTCTAGGACCCAGCATCTCTACCAGCACTTATGGCAGGAGAAGGACTTTAGGACCCAGCATCTCTGGCAGGAGAAGGACTTTAGGACCCAGTATCTCTACCAGCAGGTCACATGGGCCTATATAAGGAAGTCTGCTAGTGTCTGCAATTGCTGGTTTGTCTTCAGCTCCTCCTGTGTTCCTGTGCCTTGTATTATCTGCTGATCTGATCTCCTGTGTACTGACCCAGCTTGTTTTGATCTTTGCTCTTCCTGATCCTCTGGCTTGACCCTTTGGCTTGCACCTGACTTCCTCCTGCCTGCTCCCAGCATCTGACCCCGGCCTGGCTTTTGGACTCTGCTTATCTTGCTCCCTGTACTAAGACGCAGCTGATCTTAGGTCATTCTGATCCTGGACTGTCTCTCTGTGAATGACCCCTGGCCTGGCTCCTGGCTCCGCTATTCAGTTATTTCACTGGACTCTGTCTCCTGGACCCGTGCTTCTGTGGGCACCACACCTGCTGTTCCACCTTCAGTGGTGTGCTGCGCTCGACCACAAGGGGAGCCCTCCCAGCATCTCGGCCTCCTTCCAAGTTACTGACAGTACAAACCAGCCATCACTCAGGTCATCCAAAAACTCCAGAAAGGGTACTCTCAATTAGAGAACCGCCTGCAGCACATGTCTGCAATAACTACCGCCACAGATCAAGGGCCGTCTTCCGCCAACCCTCCGGTAGTTACTCCTACTGTGGTGATGCCCCCTCCGGAACCACGCGTACCAACACCAGAACGCTCCTCCGGTAAACGGAAGAAATTCAGATCCTTTAAGAACGCCTGGTACCTATACTTGGCACTGCAACCACTGACTTTTTCCACTGAAACAGTGAAGGTGGGATCCATTATTTCTTTGTTGACTGATGAACCCCAAGTATGGGCTCATGGCTTATTGGAGCAGGAGAGTCCTCTCATCAACTCTGTGGACCAGTTCTTCGAAAAAATAGGCTAATTATACGATGACCCCCTGCGGGTGGCCACTGCTGAAGCTGCTCTGCATACCCTACAGCAGGATCAGCGCCCTGTGGAAGATTACACGGTGGAATTCCGTACCTGGTCCTCAGACACAGGTTGGAACGAGGCAGTGTTAAGTTATCAGTATCGGCTGGGGCTGTCCGAATCCCTCAAGGATGAACTGTCCAGAATTGAGACCCCCTCAACACTAGAAGGTCTCATCCTACTGACCATTCAAATCGATAGACACTTATGGGAACACCGGTCTGAACGTATCCAAACCCTTCGGCACCCCGAAGTCCTGCCTACATATAACCCCATGCAGCTTGGCCTGGCCCATCCAACATTTACTTCAGAGGAGAGACTTCATCGCTGACAGGCGAACTGTTGCTTCTACTGTGGGGGAACAGGACATTACATAACCTTTTGCCCTGTAAGACCCAGGAAATCAGTTCCCCGCTATCCGGTCAATTTCCAGGTATCCAGATCTTCTCCAACCCATATCAGTCTTCCTGTCACGTTACTGGTGGCAGGAGAGGAAGTTCATCTCCAAGCAATAGTGGATTCCGGGGCATGCAGCTGTTTCTTGGATCTGACCTTGGCACAGAGACTCACTATCCCTCTTCACCACAAAAGGCAAAGACTGACCGTCCATCTGGCCGATGGCTCAATGCCTAGTTCCGGGCATGTCACCCAAGAAACGGCACCTATCTTTACCTCCATCAATTCTAGTCACCAGGAATTTCTAAGTTTTGACGTCCTGAGCTCCCCTATATTCCCTGTGATCCTGGGAATTCCATGGCTACAGGTGCACAATCCTCAGATTGACTGGTCCAAGAGGGAAGTTCTCTTCACTTCTTCCTATTGCCGACAGCATTGTCTTGCTCCTGAATCCAAGGACTTTTCTAGTTGTATGTCTGTCCTACCCACACCCAGTGTGGATTCCAATATACCAGCGGCCTACCATGAATTCCAAGATGTTTTTGACAAGAAGAAGGCAGATACTCTACCCCCACACCATCCCTATGATTGCCCCATTGACTTGCTACCGGGGGCTGAGATTCCTTTTGGTCATATTTTTCCCCTTTCCGAGACTGAACTTAAAACTTTGAGGCATTATGTTGATGAAAACCTTGAAAAGGGATTTATCCGCCCTTCCTCCTCTCCTGCCGGTGCTGGCATTTTCTTTGTTGAGAAAAAAGATAAAACCTTGAGGCCATGTGTGGACTACAGGGACTTAAACAAAATTACTCTCAAAAATCACTATCTGCTCCCCCTCATCCCCAAACTCTTCCAGAGGTTTCGTATAGCCCACATCTTCACCAAATTAGACCTACGTGGAGCTTACAATCTTGTCCATATCTGAGAGGGGGATGAGTGGAAAACAGCATTCAGAACAAGATTCGGGCACTTTGAATACTTAGTAATGCCGTTTGGACTATGCAACGCTCCGGCCACATTCCAACATTTCATAAATTATATCTTTTGGCAGTACTTAAACCACTTTGTTATCGTCTACCTCGACGATATTCTCATATTCTCAGCTACTCTGGAGCTTCACAGAACACATGTAAAAAAGGTACTGGGCATCCTTAGAACACATGGATTGTATGTAAAAGCCAAGAAATGCGACTTTGAGAAGACGACAATCCAATTCCTCGGACTCATCATCACCACTAATGGGGTAGCTATGGATCCTCAAAAGGTAAAGGCTATCCTTGAGTGGCCGGCTCCATCTGATAAGCAGGGTGTTCAGAGGTTCATCGGCTTCGCAAATTTCTACAGGAGATTTATAAAGAACTTCTCTAGCATTGTAGTGCCTATCACCCAGATAACCCGCCAACATACCAGATTCCAGTGGTCAATAGCAGCACAAACTGCCTTCGATCAACTGAAGCTCCTCTTTACCTCTGCACCTATCTTACAGCATCCTAATCCTACCTTACCCTATGTCCTGGAAGTTGATGCCTCTGAAGTAGCCACGGGGGCAGTTCTTTCCCAATGTCAGGGGCCCAAAGCCCTACTTCATCCCGTGGCCTTCTCTTCACGGAAGATGAGTCAGCCGGAGAAGAACTACGACGTGGGGGATCAGGAGCTCTTGGCGATTAAGACTGCTCTGGAGGAATGGAGATATCTCTTGGAGGGTGCCGTCCATCCTATCTTAATCTTTACAGACCATAAGAACTTAGAATATCTCCACACAGCCAAGCGACTGAGACCCCGGCAGGCTCGATGGGCTCTATTCTTTTCTAGGTTTAACTTCCATATCACCTTCCGCCCAGGGTCTAAGAATGGAAAAGCCGACACCTTGTCCTGAATGTTCCCTGACACCCCGGAAGAGGTCACACCCAGTTCAATTCTGTCCCCTCAAAAATCTCCTCTCTAAGAAGCCAGGAGGGACTCCTTTGGCATCAAAACAAGATTTTTGTCCCACAGCAAGCCAGGCTTCAGGTTTTAAGAACTTTTCACGACCACCAATTGGCTGGTCACTTTAGGGTCTGAAAAATCGATCAAACTGGTCCAATGGTCTTTATGGTGGCCCACTCTGAGATCTGATTGTAAGGAGTATGTCAATTCTTGCACAATATGCCAGCGGAATAAGGGGTCCAGCGCTAAATCCTGGGGCCTGTTAAGACCTCTGCCAGTCCCAGAACAGCCTTGGAAAAACATTTAATTAGACTTTATCGTGGATTTACCCCCTTCAGAAGAATTCACAACCATCTTGGTAGTAGTAGACCGGCTATCTAAGATGGCACACTTCTTGCCAATGATGGGCGCACCTTCCGCCATGGACACAGCAAAAACTTTCATTAAAGAAATAGTCAGATTTCGTGGTGTACCAGACAACATTGTGTCAGATAGAGGTGTTCAATTCAGGTTCTGGAGGAACCTTTGCAAATTGCTGTCAATAGAAACATGTTTTTCCACAGCCTACCATCCCCAGAGCAACGGTCAAACGGAAAGGACTAACCAAACGCTAGAACAGTATCTAAGATGTTTTTGTTCCTTTTCTCTGGATGATTGGATTTCATTATTGCCCTGTGCGGAATTCGCATACAATAACTCTGTGCACGCTGCTGCCAACCAGTCGCCCTTCTGGGCGAATTATGGCTACTATCCCTCATTTCTACTCAATATCATCCGCAAATCTTCAGTTCCGGCAGTTCAAGACAGAATAAATTTCATTCAAACCAATTATCAAATTCTCCAGAACACAATGCGGAAAGCCCAAGAAGGGTATAAGAAACAATATGACAAGAAAAGAAGAGGAAACCCTGCCTTTAAAGTGGGGGACAAAGTGTGGCTCTCATCTGCAAACCTCAAACTGCCATGTCCATCCCAAAAGTTGGGGCCAAAGTTTGTTGGTCCTTTTGAAATTAAACGCGAAATAAATCCAGTAGCCTTCGAACTTACCTTACCTGAATCTTATAAAATCCACCCTGTATTTCATGTTGCACTTCTTAAACATGCCATTTCTAGTTCTTTTCCAGGGAGAGAAGAAGTACCCCCACCTCCGGTCCTGGTAGGAGACGAGACTGAATTTGAAGTGGAATCTATCCTTGACTGTCGAAGGAGAGGTAGGACAATTCAGTTCTTAATCAAATGGAGAGGGTATCCACCTGAGGAGAGCTCCTGGGAACTTGAGGCCAATGTACATGCCCCTAGATTCGTCCGAGAGTTTTGGGCCAAATACCCTGAGAAAATGGCCCAAATGGGCATCCAGAGGCTGCCTGTCCGGGGGGGCACTGTCAGGGAATCAACAGCAGGAGAAGGGCTCTAGGACCCAGCATCTCTACCAGCACTTATGGCAGGAGAAGGACTTTAGGACCCAGCATCTCTGGCAGGAGAAGGACTTTAGGACCCATTATCTCTACCAGCAGGTCACATGGGCCTATATAAGGAAGTGTGCTAGTGTCTGCAATTGCTGTTTTGTCTTCAGCTCCCCCTGTGTTCCTGTGCCTTGTATTATCTGCTGATCTGATCTCCTGTGTACCGCTTCTTTTGACCTGCTCTTCCTGATCCTCTGGCTTGACCCTTTGGCTTGCACCTGACTACCTCCTGCCTGCTCCCAGCATCTGACCCCGGCCTGGCTTTTGGACTCTGCTTATCTTGCTCCCTGTACTAAGATGCAGCTGATCTTAGGTCATTCTGATCCTGGACTGTCTCTCTGTGAATGACCCCTGGCCTGGCTCCGCTATTCAGTTATTTCACTGGACTCTGTCTCCTGGACCTTTCAAGCAAGCCTGTCTCCAGCAACCTGGCACCTGTGCTTCTGTGGGCACCACACCTGCTGTTCCACCTTCAGTGGTGTGCTGCGCTCGGCCGCAAGGGGAGCCCTCCCAGCATCTCGGCCTCCTACCAAGTTACTGACAGAGAGACTCTGGAGAAGTCCTGAAGGCAAGCATGAGAGGAGGTAACAAGGGAGCTAGAGAGCAGGAGGTCCTGGGAGGAGCGGAGGGGACGATTTGGGTGATATCTGCAGATGAGGTTGGTGATGTAGCTGGGGGCGATGTTGTGGATGGCCTTGTATGTTCTGTGTGCACCAGTTTTAGTAATCTTCCATAGTATCTGGTCCTGAGTCCTTCACAAAAAAAGTATGTACGCTAGTGGATGATTACTTACAACCATATGTTTAAAGGTTATCCTCATTAAAGGCTCAGTTCACGTTTTACATAAAATGGTCCATGCAGACAGAAGGCATCTGTAGTTTAAAATACACTGTACCATTTGTAAAAATGTTTCTTAATGCAAATGTCATATCTGTTGGGCTTTTCTGTCAAACATAAAGCTTGACCAAAATACTACCAATGTTAACATTCCACGTCTATTTCCAGGATATGGGCTATGGCAAATGGCTGCTGACCCTTCTTCTTTGAGGACAACTAAAGTGATAATCTCTTTATACACCCAATCACCACTGCACCATAGAGGGGGGTGTATGTAATCACCCTACACTTCAAAAACCTCAAAGTGAAAAGATAAGTAAAATAAAACAGTAGAAAATACACAAAATACTAACAAATGTGTAAAACCAGACCAATCTAGACTGCTGCAGCCTCTATAATAATTACTAAAATGCAAAAAAACAGCAAGTAGTTGCAAATTTTGGGAGGTGCTAACTGATCACTCTATCACTCTTCAAATTCATTGTCCAAAAGTGAAGAGTTTTGATGAGTGTTAAGGTGCGTTAAAACCGCTCCACAAATGCCTATTCCATTAAAGAAATAAATAAATCCTAACGCTCTGGAAACCCACTCTGCAACTGCATGCCAGAGCGTTTGCAAAGTGTTACCATAGACTTGAATGGAAGGCATTGAAATGCTTCAAATGCCTCCTGACTTCACATGAGGCTTAAATTTGAATGCAACCCTAAAACTTCATGTTTTGATAGTGTGAACAGCACTGTGTGCTGTCAATTGTATCATTTGCATAGGCGTTTGAGGGGCATTTTTAATGCCTCTCAAAGGCCTGCTTTTAGTGCCAGTGCGAACATAGCCTAAAAAACCCTGCTTCTACAGGAGTTTTGCATTTCTTTTCCCCTGCCTGTAGAAGCAGCTCAGTGTTATCCTATGTATCCATGCAAATTAGGCCTTTTAGAAGAATATTTCAAGAGGAGAGTTTAGAGGTAGAAAACAACAACAACAAAAAAACATACAAGTATGTTTTTGAGAGGAGCTTTCAGGCGGAAAAAACGTTAAACGCTCATAAACGTGACGCGTTTTCAAGTGTACATTAATTATAACAAAAAATTAGCAAAGAGGGATGTTTTAGATGAGAAACACCTATAAAAGCAAAGGCCCATAAACTCTCCTAAACTCTTGTGCAATGTGAACTACTGTAAGCATTTTTTTGCAACCTTTTCTGTCAGAGGTTCTGGCATTTTTTTCTGCTTGTAGTGTGCATGGACACTTAAGCAATAGCAGGCTAGAATTAAATCTAATATCGATCTTATGTCTGGACACATGATCTTATAATTCTTCTCAGAGTTCAGCAGAAATCAAAAAACCCTGTGAGTAGGCCATATAGCCAGCACTGAAAAAGCCCAGCAGCAGCTTTTCAAGGAAAGGTAAATAGTTCAGACCCACTGTTAATACAACTTTTAAATTTTTTTACTTCCAATCGCATCATTTGTAGACAGTGAAACATATTGTCAGGTCACCTGAGTCCAGGTGACAGATGCACCCCGTTGGGGTCTGGAGTGCACTGCAAGGTAGTGGACCCTACGTCTGACTGCTGCGGATGGAACACTGGGTGGTTCAGGAAGGCAGGTCCACTAGAGCAACAACACAGATCCCACTGGGAGCTAGAGCATAAGATTCCCCAGGCGCAGAGTCTGAGACCCAGCAGGTGTTCACCAGAGCCTCTAGTGGTGAGGATGGACTGCGCTGCAACTGGCTCCAGGTCGCGGCCCCCAGGGTCTCCCAGCCCATGCTCACAGTAAGCTACAGGAGGACAGAGAGGAAGCAGCAGAACAGGACAACAAATGATATTAAGGAGATAAGCCAAAGCTCAGGGCGACTAGCAGAAAGGAATAGACAGAGAACACGCCAAAAAGGTCAGGGACACAAGCAAGCAGGAATAGTCAAGAACAAGCGAAGATTGGTAAATAGTATCAGACGTAGGACACAGAGCAATGAGCACACAAAGGCCAAATCACAATATTGATCACCGAGGTTGGCTTGCAATGCAAAGGCTAATATAGTGTTCCTAATTAGAGGCTGGGGTGGAGCTATGCTGAGGGAAGATTATTTAAGCAGCCAGGTGAGGGTGGCTGGCCTCTAAAGGTGAACACATGGAGGAGAGGTAAGCTGACAGACAAACAGTACTGCATAACCATGACATATATGAGCAAAGCCAAAATTAACATTGGAGTATAGGCCCACATTATCATCTATGATCAGAAAGTGATCATATTTATGTTGAATCAGCCTATCTGTCTTTGGAGGAATAATCAAATTTATAAGAGATTCAAGTACTGTAACACAAAATACAATTGTGGCCTATATGCAAACTAGAACCTGATGATGATTGGAAATACTGTACATCTAAAAGACTTGTATATCTAAAGTTGTTTTCCAAATCAAGAAAAAGTATAGCTGTTGACTAAACTTTGTGTCCAGTGTAAAATGGCAAAATCTTCCTCTGACTCTGAGCATGTGATTTTTAAACATTCATTTGTGCTTGATGTCAGAAGATTTCTATTATGAGGGCAAATGAGGGCCTCTTTCCAGTCATGTATTTTCTGTTTTTAGTAGACTGTTATGTAACACCTTTAAATAACCTACTAAAAGTGCAATTACATAGTCAGTAGTCCCATGCATTTATCTTAATATAAGAATGAAATACAAAATAATTACATTTGCATTGTACATGATGCAATTTCACTTTAAATTGAGCAGCATAACATGATATATTTAAAAGCTTTAAGTGTAAAAGAAAAAGATATATATACCAACAATGCTCTCGTGTTGTATAGTTTAATCAATTGTAAATGAGTGAAATACTATACAGATGATCTGTTCTGCAAGGTGACTTAAAGCGGAACATCACCCTAGAAATGAAGTCTTGCTTTTTTTAAACCTTCCCCCCTCCTCTACCATTTTTGGGAGTGGGTGCATATTTCTGGCAGACCTAGGCTATTCCAGCAGAAGTGCGCAACCCCCCCCCCCCAGCCTGCAACCTCCTGGAGTTCATCAAAGGCCCCAGGAGGCTGCAGGTCCATTCACAAAAGCGTGGTGCGACTCAAACATACACAATGGGAAGCCAGCTGTGAGGCTGCAAGAAGCCACATCCTGCTTCCCACATCCAAGATTGTAGCGCCAGGGACCCGAAGACCTGTGAAGAACTGCTGAGGACAGCACTGGACCCCTGGACAGGTAAATATATATTTTTTTAAAGTCAACTACAGTATTTGTAGCTGCTGATTAATAATTTTTATAACTGACTGAAGAACCACTTTAACCACTTGCCTACTGGGCACTTAAACCCCTTCCTGCCCTCACCAATTTTCAGCTTTCAGCTGTTACACTTTGAATGACAATTGCGCAGTCATGCAACATCGTACCCTAATGACAATTTTATCTTTTTTTTCACACAAATAGAGCTTTATTTTGGTGGTATTTAATCACTGCTGGGATTTTTATTTTTTGTTAAAAAAAACAAAAAAGACAGAAAATAAAAAAAAAATAATAAAAAAAAAAACAGTTTCATAGTTTGTTATAAAGTTTTGAAAACAGGTAATTTTTCTCCTTCATTGATGTGCGCAGATGAGGCTGCACTGATGGGCACTGATGGACACTGATGGGCACTGATAGGTGGCACTGATAGGCTGCACTGATAGGTGGCACTGATAAGATGGCACTAATGGGTCCTGGTAGATGGCACTGATAAGCACTGAGGCGGCACTGATAGGTGGCACTGATGGTTGGCACTGATGGGCGGCACTGATGGGCGACACTGAAGGGCACTGATAGGTGGCACTGAATGGCACTGATAGGTGGCACCGATGGGCACTGGTAGGCACTGGTAGGTGACACTGATAGGCAGCACTGATGATGAGGCACTGATGGGCATTGTTTGGCAGCACTGGTGGGCATTGATGGATGGCACTGGTGGGCAAAAGTAGGTGGCACTGTGGGCACTGGTAGGTGACACTGGTGGCTACTGATAGGTGGCACTGGCAGGTGGCACTGGTGGGCACTGATGAGGCAGCTGCGATGCTGACAGCGTGAGGGAAAAAAATACAGATTACTGATCTTCTGTATACATCACGTGATCAGCTGTCATTGGCTGACAGCTGATCACGTGGTAAGGCTCCGAATTGTGATCAGCTGAGTCTCATAGACTCGGTGACCACAGAGCGCGCCGTGCGTGACCCACAGGTATGTGCAGGCAGCTCATGCACAGGAGGACGTCCATGGACGCCCTCCCGGCAATTAAGGCCCACGCTGTAGCTGTCTTTCGGCTATGGCGCAGGTGGCAAGTAGTTAAAGGGGTTGTAAAGTCAGAAGGTTTAAGATAAAAATCCCTTCTGTGTGCAGCAGCTGCACCAGCACCCCCTAATACTTACCTGAGCCCCATCCTCGTCCAGCGATATCTACGAGTGAATCGGCTGTCCAGTTAGCCAATCAGGAGAGAGAAGGGGCTGGGTCGAACCGGGATCCGTGTCTGAATGGATACAGGGAGCTGTGACCTGGCTTAGGTGCCCCCCAATCTGCTTGCTGTGGGGGCACGCGACAGGAGGGAGGGGCCAGGAGAGCCGAAGAGGGACCCAAGAAGAGGAGGATCAGGGTTGCTCTGTGCAAATCCACTGCACAGAGGAGGTAAGTATAACATGTTTGTTATTTTTATGGGAAAAAAGTAGCAGACCTCATTCTGAACAAACCTCTACATTTTTCAATACAAAAGTACAGCATGTTTTTTTGTTTTTTTTAAACAGGCCTCACATTTTTCTCCAAAAATGTGAAATTGTTAGTGACTAAGGGGTTCATTTATAAGGCAGTAAATGTGTCATTCATCAAACATTCACAACAGGTGAAGCTTCCTAGGTATGTGTTTTAAATTTCACCAATTAACCACTTCCGGACCGCCCACCGCACATATACTGCGGCAAACGCCCTGTGAGATGTGTTTTCTTTTTTTAATTTGTACAAAGCTAAAACTGGAAATAATCACTTTAGATGCTTTGCAACAGCATCTCAAATGCCCTGTAGATGCCATATATGCGTTTACGGTGAGTTTATGGCATTCTTGTGGTGCATTTCAATAAATATTAATGGAAGCAATTGCGAAGCATTAATGCCTGGTAAATACGGCAGGCAGCGTTAATTTTGCTTGACGCAATGCAAGGCAACGCCAACGCTGCAGTGTGAACACTATCATCTGCTATCTATTTTTTAACAATTTTGAGAGGTGTTGATAGACAGCCAGGACCTGTAAAAACATGACCCAACCACCTATTTTCAATACCTGTGTGAACGAGCCCTTAAAGATGTTTCCCCATTCATCTACATCTAGTTCAAATGAGTGTTGGGAACATGGCTCAGCATTCATGTCTACATGGGCAACTCAGTTACTTCAATACAAACACCATGGTTCCATAAAAGGTGTCAAGGCCGATGCTGATTGTCCATCACCATGACTGTTCTAGACTGGCACCATGGTGTTAGAATTATGGTCAATTAGAACAGCATGTTGTCAAGTATTGATACCTCAAATCATATTTTTGGACAGATGCAACAGGCAAAATGCCCTCTGATTTCTGTTAAAATTAAATTCACCTCATAGCATAATCTTACAACTTAGCAAATTTTTGACAACACTGCTCTCCTTTGGCTGAATAGGAAAGTGGCCACTTAGACAGCTGTAATGCCCCGTACACACGGTCGGACTTTGTTCGGACATTCCGACAACAAAATCCTAGGATTTTTTCCGACGGATGTTGGCTCAAACTTGTTTTGCTTACACACGGTCACACAAAGTTGCCGGAATTTCCGATCGACAACCACGCGGTCACGTACACCACGTACGACGAGACTAGAAAAGGCCGGTTCAGAACCAAGCGCGGCACCCTTTGGGCTCCTTTTGCTAATCTCGTGTTAGTAAAAGTTTGGTGAGAGACGATTCGCGCTTTTTCAGACTCGTGGCTTTCAGATCGTTTTCTGCTGTTCAGTTTGTGCTTGTGGGTTTGTATCTGCTCTTTAGTGCGTGCAGTCAGTTCGTATCAGAGTTTTCTGCGTGATCTTGCCTGCTCGTTGCTGTTTTTCAGGTCGCTCTTCACAGGCCTTGCTGTTCTTCAGTGCGTTCTGTTACTTCGTTCTGAGCAGCCGACCGTTTTCTAGCCATGTTTCGTATGCGTACTCCTCGTGGAGTTCGTGCTGTGCGGGGGCTTGGTGTTGGGGTCCTGACCTTGACACAAGTCCAGTCCATGAACAGGGTGGGGAGGAGTTCATGGACCAAGAATTGGTTGCTTCAGCGTGACCAGTTCTCTCATATGCCTTTGCTCCGTGAGATCCGTGAGAATAATCCTGATGATTTCAGGAACTTTCTCAGGATGACGGACCCCGTATTTCACCGTTTGTTGGCTTTGCTGACCCCTTATATTAGCAGGCAGGATACCTGCATGAGGCAAGACATCACTCCGGAGCAGAGGTTGGTCGCTACCTTGCGGTATTTGGCCACAGGGAGAAGCCTGCAGGACCTCAAGTTCTCGACAGGCATCTCCCCCCAGGCTCTTCTTTGTGGACATTTACTGCTTGTGTTTGTTTGAGCTGACCCTGACAGAAATGTGTGGAGTGCAGAAAATGTCATGATTGTGTAACCTTATACAAAGCACTGTTGGCTGTTATTTACTAAATGCAAAGACACTTTTGACTACAAGTGCACTTGCAACTGCACTGAAACTGCACTTGTAGTGCAAAGTGGATTTCCCCTTAGGAAATAACCCCCATTTTCTCATAAAACAACAATTACATCACCCCAAAAGTGTTGTAGCGTGAGACAATAATCCACACATTCTTGATGAACAATCTTTATTACCTGCACAATCACATGTGCATTTACATTTACCAAAGGTTTTTCTGACAAACCAACATGTTTGTTGTATAACAATTTTTGTGGTGTCATTATCCAAAATCAAAATGTGCATTTTATAGAAAACAGGCCTGTGTAAAACCCACAAGAAAGACACAAATCTTGATCTTACAAAGTTCACATTTGGTAGAACTGGAAGGTAATATCAGACATGAGTATTTAGGAACTGTGTTTGATATAGCGTTCAGATGGGGGGAAATCACCCCTGGAAAAGCCAAATTTGGAAGATGCACACAAATTTCACAATGTCAACATGTGCTAGCTGCCATCACGGGGGATCAAGGGATGTGTTTTGGGGGAGAAAGTCCTTCCTCACCGCTACTTTATTATTGAGGAAGGTGTTGCACCCCCAAAATTGATCTCCCGTGATGGCAGATAGCACATGTTGACACACTGTGTGCATCCTCCAAATTTGGCTTTGGGAAAAATCACAAAAACATTTAGCACATTGTAGCACACAAAAGAAGAAAGTGATTTGGAGGGGTTTTAAACTCGCCCCAAAACATCAATGATGTTTTTATATTTTGGAATAACATCATTGATGTTTTGCTTGATGTTTTCCAATTGTAAATTACACCCCATGATCTCCCCGATCAGGATCTGGGCACTTTCGGATGTGAAAGGATCTGGATCCACAACCTCACGATCACCTAAAAAGAGAGGAAACCCAAAATAAATTATGTCTAAAAAATATGCCGCCATCCATCTCTTATCTGAGCCTGTGGTTGCAGACACTCACCTGTTGTGGTGACTACTTCCACCACGTCTTCATCCTCCTGCTCATCTTGTGTTGGGTGGATTACCCCTTCTTCCAGAGGGGGGGGGCTCTGGTCTCCTCGGATGAGGGGTGTCCTCCGAGTCTTTTCTCCCCTATGTAAAACAAAAATGGTATAATTAGCACACAGATGTCAGAACTATAAAGATGAAACATTGCTTGGAAGTGGGGTACAATTGTCTATTTTAGCAGAGTTCCAAGATGTAGCTTTTTTAGTGTCCTTTGTCAAGCTGCAATACTTTACCTGTTTGGTAAAAGCTTCACAGATGTAGCCCCCCCTATAGTATACACTGGGGCACCTGTGTGACCCCCCTAATAAAAATGGTGTTCTTGTGTCCCACACTAGTGCTCCAGTGTCCAGATGTGAAAACAGCTGCTGAGTGTCCTCTCCTTACACACAATCTAGTTTGCATTTCATTCTAGTAACAAAGCCATCTACACAACCCAATTCTTTGAAGACAAGTATAGGGCATCAAAATGGTGGCCAAATGCATATGGCCTAAACAATGGTATTTTATCGTCCGAAATAACAATGTGTGATCCGAACGAATAATGTGCCCATGAACATGAAAGTTGCCATTTTAAACTGTACAACAGTTCCTAAAAGCACATGGAGCAGCACGAACGTAATAAACATAAAGAATAGGAACACAGTACAACTACTTACTTTTTTGCAGCAATCTCCGGATCTTTCTGTACTGCTCATGTTCTCGTAATTTCAGGTCCGACCACCGCTTCCTGAGCTGATCTTTCGATCATCGTACCCCGAATTTCCGGTGCAGACTCCTGACCACTTTCGCCATGATCTTGGCCTTTCTGACATTGGGGTTGGGGTAAGGCCCATACTTTCCATCATAGTCGGCCTTCTTCAGGATGTCCACCATCTCCAACATCTCCCCAAAGGACATATTTGAGTCCTTTAATCTTCTTCTGGATCGGGACGTTTCAGGCTCCAGCCTTTCCTCCTCCTCCTCCTCCTCGTTGCTACAATTAGCACGATCCTGCTGTCTATCCGCCATGTGCTCTTCCCCCACTGCGCCGAACGAAAAGGGGTGGGGAATAGTCTAGAAAGAACGTCAGGGGCGGGCGGAGTTATACGCATGCGCAGTGTGTATAAATCGTAACGCGCGCGTCTTACGTACGATCTGTGAGCGGAGGAAGGAGCATCGGAGACGCCGATCATGCTAACGAAGGTAGGATCTAAACTTGGGCCTATACTGCTTCGAAATGGAAGCCTATATTGTAACAAGATTAGGGGAGTTTGGCCTGACATTAGGCTTTGTCTTGTGTTGTGTCTTACAGAGAAAATGGATGGGTTCAACGACCACAATTTCCTGCCCCTGTTCATAGACAAGTACAGGGAGCTGCCCTGTCTGTGGCAAGTGAGACACCCCCACTATAATCACAAACAGAAGAGGCAGGCAGCGCTGGAGAAACTGCTGGAGTTGGTGAAGCCGGTGGTCCCCACAGCAACCATCCCTTATTTGAAAGCTAAAATTGGTGGCCTGAGGAGCACTTATCTTAGGGAGCGCAAGAAGGTCACAGATTCCCAGAGATCCGGAGCTGCAGCAGATGACGTTTATGTCCCCAGGCTGTGGTACTATGAGAGACTGCGATTTCTGTCAGACCACACTGAAGTCAGGGAATCCCTCTCCACTCTTCCTTCCACTCTTCCTTCCACCCCAGCTGAGGCTTCCGATGGCCAACCTGGGCCTTCTAGCCAGGAAGAAATGGAGGAGCCCAGCTGGAGTCAGGTATAGCATTCTTCTACAGATTTCTGGTCAATAAATAAATGATGTTTATTAGATGTTATTATTGATCACTAATTGCTGATTAAAAAAAGTGCTTTACATATCAATAGACAGTAGTAGGCACCCAAAATTGGGAAAAGAATGAAAACTGCTGGGCTCAGAAGGATAGTCTGTTATATTTGTTAACATTCAATTTGCAGCAGTCAGGAGGTGAAAATTGTGTGTGATTGATGAATAAAAAACTAAAACTATGTCCCTTTTTCATACACAGGAAGACCTCAGCCAGGAGGAGGCTGTGGAATGTGGCAGTCAGGAGGAGGCGGGGATTATTAGTGTCAGCCAGGAGGAGGCGGGGATTAGTGGCAGCCAGGAGGAGGCGGGGCTAAGTGGCAGCCAAGAGAAGCCTGGGACAAGTCGCAGCCTGACTGAGTCTCAGGTTCCTCCCCTCCGCCTGCCATATAAACGAGCCAGGAAGGCCACTCCGAGTCCTGTGCAGGATTCAGCGTACAGGCTGATCCAGGAGGCTTCGGCGTCCCTCCGAGCCTTCCCCAGTCCTGAAGAGGCCTTTGCCTGCATGGCTGCCACAAAATTGCAGGGCATGCAGGAGGGTCAACGCAAGATCTCTGAGGACCTGATTTATAAAGTCCTTCGTAAGGGGGAGAGTGGGGAACTGACACACAAGACGGATGTCATTGAGAGGGACGATCCTCCTCCTCCTCCTCCTCCTGCTGCCACAACTCCACCACCACACCCAAAGCCTGTAAGGAAGCGTGGAAGGAAGACCAAAGAGTGATTGCCCTGGGTTCAGTCTGGTCTGACAGAAGATGCAGTCTCTTGTATGACCACAGCCTGGGGACACAGATGTCATCTGCTGCTTTCCGGATCTCTGGGACTTCTGGACCAGACTGCCCTCCCTTATGATATGGACTCCTCAGGCCACCAATTTTGCTTTTAAATAATTGATGTCTGCCCCAGGGGTCCCAGGCTTCGCCCACTTCTGCAGTTTCTCCAGCGTTGCCTCCCTCTTTGTTTAGTTGTGAGCCCTTACTAAAATTTTTTTGGGTAAATTCTACTCTCCTGTGTGTGTTTTCATCCAAAAAGGACAGTTTGTTGGTGACGATTCAGGTACATTTCTAAAGTACAATGTGAAATTAACAAGGGACAACAACACCAAACAATCTCCTACAGATTAAATAGAACAACATATCAATGGTGTTGTGGGAACTTGTCACCAAAAACACACACAAACATTTTCGGGAATACAAATCAAAATCACCAAAAAAAAAATAAATAAAAAAGAGAAACACAAAAAAAGAATCTACATTAAAGTCCAAAAAAACAAAAAATTTTGTTGTCAGATGTGAGAAATCAAAATATATTGAGGGAATCCCGATAAATAGTAACGAAATAAGTTTGTGAGAAGTGTGTGTGAATATGAGCAGCAAAACTACTTAATTCTTGTCACATTATAAAGAAGAAGAGAGTGCGCTGTATTAAACCATTTTGAACATTGCAGCATGACGAAAGTGCTGTATCCATTCCGAACGCTACGTTTACCAGAACGAGCTGTCCCGTGTCGGAATTTCTTCTGAGCATGCGTGGCACTTTGTGCGTCGGAACAGGCCACACACGGTCGGAATTGACGCGATCGGATTTTGTTGTCGGAAAATTTTATCTCCTGCTCTCCAACTTTGTGTGTCGGAAAATCCGATGGAAAATGTCCGATGGCGCCCACACACGGTCGGAATTTCCGACAACACGCTCCGATCGGACATTGTCCATCGGAAAATCCGACCGTGTGTACGGGGCATAAGTCTTTCTGGCAACCTAACTCAGCTATGGTATGTTTATACAGGGAGATAGTTCATTTAGTGTTCAGGCCTTCAGGCCAATGCAAATAAAGCCTATCTCCAGCCAATGTTTAATTGTTTGATAGAGAAGGTATGAATTGTAAATTTATCACCATGACAAAAGTGAGAGAAGGGGTGTTACCGAGACAGAAAAAACAGGCAGAAGTAAAAATCTGAAATGCACTAACCTTTCCCATGCTACTGGAAAGAGTGTTGTTATTGCTGTCTATGTCCTTATTGAAGAGATTTTGCTCATTTTCTGTCTCTGTGACACACTGGGATAGAAAGTGAGGGGAATCCCTTCAAAAAAGATACAGAGTGGATTTAAATGCATTCAGTACTGGCATTACCATGCCCAAACCAAGCTCTGGGCTTCCCTGGAAAAGTGCATGGCGGGCAGAAATGTATCGTATGCCCCGTGAAGCATAGGGGGCTGTCTGATGCTACTTCTCCTTTGATGACCCAGGCTCTTAAAGCATGGGATCGGAATAATAATTTGTACTCTTTGACTCCCCCCTGTGTCCCCGCTGGCTCCACTTGGGGGCTTCCACTGGTTCCCCCTTGGTGTGCAGATTGCCTTCTTCGGGAAGTGGGCGGACAATGGCAATGCTAGTTGTAGGAAATTCATGCAGAACGGTAGACTGCTTACTTTCAAGATCCTTAAGGCTCACCATGGTAGCTTTCCTATGGACTTCTGGCGGTAAAAGCAACTCCATTACTTTTTCACCACACAGGGTCGCTCTATTATGGAGGTGTCCACACCTAAGCCATTTGAGCTCCTCTTCATAGCTAATGAATCTGAGTCATCTGAGTATCCTGCTCAGGTGAGTAAGGCATTGGTCAGTATATATGTTTGTAACATGCATTGTATTTTATGCCATGGAATGTATAAATAACATCTCAATTTTTTTTATTAGCACCTTGATGTCTTCTGATGAAGCTTTTTTTCTGAGAAACACATTGAGATACGACCTCAACTCAGCATAGAATTCTAACAATTGCATTGTTATAGTTTATTGTCTACAGTATAGAAGATATTATTAATTTCTCTGGATAATTTCTGTGTGGTGTCTTGGCTACCTTGACTGTTTTCCATACAGAAGGGGCAAGTGGGCACTACTTACAATGTGTTATCTGTATACAAATTCCATTACTCAAAGTGGCTATACACACACACAAAATTTTAGTGAGTTTTAAGTATGTGCTTTGTTTTAATCTTCAACAACGAAAAAAACAATGTAATTTTATGTAGATTGGGTTGTCTTTTTTTATTTATTCCTAAACGTTTAAGCACCTTAAAAGACCAGTGTCTTCTTCTATTTCTGATTTTCATTTGTGTTTGGCATGTGGTGCTTATTATACCCATCAACACCTTTTGTAATGATGTAGGGTTTACTTACTACTAAAGATGTTTGTTTTCTATAGTAAGTCTATAATGTCATAAGTCTATGATGGAGTGTGTGTGTATGCTGAAAGTTTGTACAGGCTGTCATTAGTTATGATAGGAGCACTTGTATAAATGATTATATTAACATTACTCGTTGACATTCTTTTATTTACATTAAAATAGTGCCATGGACTTGAGATGTTCCACCTAGTCCCATTCCATTTGGGATTGCAAAGGCCCTATTATGTTTTGAAGACTCACCATCCTTTATGTTTTTCCCATGTGACTGAAACTGTTGCCATATTATAGGGTTTCCGAAGATGTAAACCACAACTTCAGTTTGATTCTATTAGAACGTAATGTAAGAATAAAGGACAGGATATTGTTTTATATCCTGGATGTTTTTATACAGTCCTTGCATGCTCGTGCCCAGAGCTTTAAATAGTTTTCTGTCACTTTTTTCCAACATCTGAAAGATGGGCTTTCCTATCTTCAACCAAGAGACTTATCACACCTGGTTTTTCCAGATTTAGGCAAAGAGCCTTACACTTTTTTCAATTGCTATGATAAGCTGCATGGTATCTGAGAGGGCACACTAAATGCCTTAATGACAGTCAGGGAAGATGGAATATATTTGTTATGCATTTTGTTGTACTGTCCAAGTTATGACCCGTTTCGTTTTCTAAATGTTATAACATTTTTTCAATCAGAATTGGTCCCACCAGGGGGTTTGGGATTTTTTACCTTACTCTGCTATGTTTCTTACACTTATCTCACTAAACACTTGAGGCCTTAACCAATCTGACTTTGCAATATAAATAACCAAGTTTTAAACTGCATTAGCCACAATGAAAAAGAGGGATTTTGATAGTTTTTCACTGTTCTTTTAACAAACAAATTAGAGCCCAAAGGGCAAGTACTTGAATTTGATAGACTTGATCCACGACCCTCTCATAGCATTTGCCAGCAGCTATGCCAAAAACTTTAGCCATCAACTTTAGCAATCACTAGCTCTCATGTCAAATGGATACTGGTTCTCATCAGAGACCTTTATTTAAATCGTCATCAACCCAGCTGTTTCCCCATTTGACATGACTTCGGCTAGGCAGTTTCATACTCTGGCTTGTACAGAAGAAAAGGATCCCTGTAGCTGCACATCAGTGTGGTCCTTGAAATCAGTGTGAAGTGGTAACCTCAGCCTGAACTCCAGCCAGGCCACGCCCCCAATGCATTTCACACCGCCCTGCGGTGGCGCAAACTGCATTACGTGATAGACTGCTGCTTTGCTCACTAGATTGCTGGATGATCGTCAGCCTCCCCCCCATGTTTGTGTGCTTTTGTGTATTTTGGATTCCCTGTTACCAACACGGCTTGCCTCTGACCTATCTTATCTCCGTTCCTGGCTTTGACCCTGGCTTGCACTACTGACTCCGCTGTTATCTGATTACCTGTGTATGATCCCGATTTGTACTGCTGAGTCCACTGCTGCCTGATTACCTGTGTATGACCCCAGCTTGTTCCTGCTATCTGCCTCTGCTCCTGACTGATCAACTGTGCATGACCCCTGGTCTGTCTGATGATCCTGTTTTGCCCTGCTGCCAAGTAAGACTGGAACTTCTGAGGACACATGCCCTGCAGTACATCCTGCTTATTCCTGCCATTATCCAGTGATCAGCTTAACAGCTCTTCAGGCTACTATGGCTGGCAACCCGTGCCTCCTTAGGCACTGCATCTCCTGTATCACCTTTGGGGGGGAGCCCTCTCAGCACTTTTGCCTCCAACCAGATACGTGACAAGTGTATTCTCTATTACTTGCAATTGGCTTAGAACACCTTCCCTTCCCACCTGCCAAAATGTTAAAGAGACCTTGACAAACACATGACCGATGATGAGTGGAGCCAGATCTAGGCCACTATGGCTATGAGCTCAGCCCATGAACTAGCTGTGGAGGCTAATTAAAAGCTCCTCCCCTGCTGGTAACTAGCCCCTCTGAGAATATCTCACACAGTTACTACATATCCATTATTGTGTTTTTGTGGTTGTTCAGGCCTATTTGGTGGGAATCGCTGAAGGCACGTCTTTTTGTAAAGACCCCTATGAGGCCCCCTTAAACAAAAAACAAATCGGCACTCAAAACAAATTCAAGTTGGTCATTCACTTTCTCACAGCAGCCGAGCAAGTAATAGTGCAGGTATGGAAGATCTGAACAATTACCTCTGTGGAAGTCAAGCAAAAGATATCTCATGTTTTGTTCTTTGAAATACTCACTGCCAAGCAAAATAACACTATGGCAAAATTCCAGAAAATCCATGAGTGGTGGATTGAGTTTTACCTCCCCCTACCTTCTACAAGGATTTTGAACATATTAATATCATTAACATAACACCTGAGGGTTGCTGACTAGAAGCCTAGTCAGGGACAGTGACCCTAAATGGTAGCTTGGCCTAAACATTTTTTTTTTTAATCACCCACATCCCTCCTCATGCTTCCTTCTCTGGAGAATTCCTTACAAGACAGTGAATTCATGATAATTTCCATACCCTATCTTAAGTTTTGTCTGTGCATTTCAGACAATGGTCACACCTGGAGAGACCACATTATTACCTGTTGCTGACATTACTTAGCCTATGTAATCTTTATTATCTATTGTCATTGTATTGTGAATGGTTGACTGTGTCCTTATTTTGTACCTTTCAAATAAAAGCAATATAAAATCACTGAACAAAAAAAAATCTTGTTAACATTATGTTACGGTAAGTTAGCTATGATTTTAAACAATCAGAAAGTACTCCAGTTTCCTTATTTTAAACATTCCCCACCTTTTTCTAATAAAAATAATTTCCTAATTTTGGGGTTTGGCTTAGAAGTACTAACTGTGTATGTATCAAACAACCTGAAAGTTCAAAAGAAGCAAAAAAGGAGAATAGAAATAAAAAGTATTAAAATTATAAGAGACACAGTGTCACGTACCTGATCAGAGACTGAAATGACGAGGTTGGCCTGTCTTGTATCTCCAGCCCAGGTCCTGCTGAAGGTAGAACAGAGGGTACTGAAGGACCGGAGGAACACGAGTGTCGGCAGGTGTTGATAGGAGTGCTTGCAGCACTACGGCCACCCCCCCACCCCAGCTGTTACAATGCCTCCCATGAGGCATTGTAAAACTTTGACATTCACAGACATGACTAGGAAAGATGGGAATTGTAGTTCCTGAACAACTGGAGAGCCATAGTTTGGAGACCCCTGTTTTAGAGTTTAGGGAGGAATAATTTAAATGACCAGCCTGAATATTGATCAGTGTCAGCTAATCCCTGGAGAGGTGCGTCCAGATGATGGCTGGGCATCGAAAAATAGTTATAAGCCTAGGTGAGATTGTCTTTCTCCAGGAAGAAGAGTTCCCAGCCTCAGGGGGGCTGTTGGCCCTGAGACAGCTTAAGGATTGGGTTGCTTTCCTGTAAGGTTCAAGGAGCTGAAGTGCTGGGACCTTGAAGACCTTGTTGAGGCCGAACATTGGCTGTTTGCCCCGTTAAGTGAACACCCAAATTTACAGGGTGTTCAACTGATATTTGCCCCGTTGAACGCCTTGCAATGCCCTGCACGCTGCACAGTGTATACATTCTTCTATTTGAAAAAATGCTATTCATTTTCACTCTTTTGCTTATCCTTACATTGCGTTGTGGACAAGCCAAGGGAAACCAACAATTACTTGCAGTGATCATTGCTGGACGCAAAGTGCGTCCAGCAGTGATCACCTCATGTAATTGCTGGCTGTGTAGAGAGCTGTGAATAGGTGCGGGTGCCTGGCAAACTGTCATTATAGCGAACAGGGCTGGCAGCCACACCTACCTGCTGAGATCCGCAGGAGGAATTGCAGCTACAATTCGCACAGGCCTTAATGTAGCCAATTGTATGTGCTGTGTGGGGGGGGGCGGTTAAAATCTGGGGGGGGGCGCAACATCCCCCTAGATCCAGCCATGCAGCATTTACTTACCTGGCATCCCTGTATTCCCTGCTGTCGCTGCTATTGCATGGGAGCCCTGGCATCCCTCCAGGTGTGCATTTAGGCTTGTCGATGTCAGCTGCTATGTTTGCTCAGCATCCCTGGCATCCCTACAGATGTGCATGGGCTGGGCTTGTCTGTGTCAGCCACCCTGCCTGTTGTGCTTGCATGGGATCCCCAGCATCCCTCCAGACAGGCCCATGCCGCATGCTAAACTCTCTGGGGCTGCATGCAGCCCCCAGGCCGCGGGTTGGACAGCCCTGTTTTAAACCATGTATATGGCCAAAATATAAAACTATATTTTCATTTTCTCATTGTATATCAAATATTTGTAGTCTAATCCTAATAATCTGCTTGGTAAAGATCTCCACACATTTACTACCTTGAATTTTGTGACACGTATTCACTATGCCCTGTGAGCAGGCACTGCCATGTCACACGTTTTAAAGAGCCTGCCTTCTGAACTACAGATGTAGAAAGTCATAAAAAGTAAATGAGTCTCTCTGCGCTCAGTGGTCCAGACACATAAACCAATGTAATAGGGAAGTGTTAAATAAAGTACTTGGATATGTTGGAGACGCTCCAAACCTGGTACTCCTAGGGGGTCTGAATTCCAGTGGAGTGGACTAGGATGAAATTTAGTGGACAGCAGCCTTAATGTAGATGAAAGTGGGATGGGTCACAGAAGTGGATGTAATCAAGAATGGATGGATGGGTCCAGGCCTGAATTGTGATGCAGCAGGGCCTGTTAATCTGGGAAGATCCTTAAGGCATGTAGAAGACAGAAAAAAGGTTTGGCCGCCTTTTTGTCTTGAACTACAGGGGTGTTGAGAGAAGGATTCTCAGGAGGTGGAGTCAGTACAGGAATGACAACTTGCAGACAGCAATGTACCTTGGGATATGTAGTCCTTAGAAATTGAAAGTAAATAGCAAAGCGGAATCTGCGAAACATGCAGAGAATCCATGAAGTTGTGAAAAGAGATGGCCAGCAGACAGACAGCCCTCACAACATAAAATGAGATTCTTCAAGTAAACCCAAAATTGGATTGTAAAAATAACTATTGCTTTTATCGCAATTACATTGCTGATGCTAGAACAGGCTTGAGACTGTTGCTGGCTGTCGCCATCTTGAATGTGCCATCAGCAGCCTCAGACAGACTCACAGCTGTCAGTCAAATGATGTTCTGTAGTGTTCCCCTTCTATCATTTATTTATGCTTGAGGCTCTCATTTATCGGATTACAGCTTAGAGAGGCCAATGGTAGGGGCTCTCATACAGCAGAGTACTAAGTAATGCCAGAAGTAACAACTCCTCTATTCATATTCGTATGTGTGTAATTTGTTTGTGCACTAATGACTCTGCTCCAACTATCATTTCTGTATAATTACTTTATGGATGCATAGTTAATGGATTGCTGATTTTGCCTAAAATCCTAGCATTTGCTAATAAGTAACTGTGTGGACCACTGCTGTCTACCTACAAAGCAGCAATGTGACAAAGCAGGAGCTGGCACAGACAGGAACTGAAAGTTCCAGGAAGTGCTCAGATTCCTAATAAAGTTACACAGGTCACAAAAAAATATTTTAAAAAGTGCGTACAAGTGCCTTTTATTATTCTCTACTGATGCAAGTTTTTCATGTGAGGTCTGATGATTGGGTCTCTTTAAGAAATCTGTATAGGATGAGGCACGGTGCAAAACATACTGAAAACTAGACATCTTACTTACGCAGGGCGATCTCACACAAAACAGCGGTCAATGCTTTCCCATGATCCAACGTTCCTGACATACTGTGCTTTTGACTGGTGCAAAGTTTGGGTTGTTTATCAGCCCTTTAGAAAGTTAGGCCGCTGCTTTGTGTGAGTAAGACATGGTCGGACTCTCCAGATTGCTGCAGCAAAAAGGTATTTTAACCCTTGGTGCACTACTTATCAGATAAAGAAGATCCAATTTGTTACTGTAAACTGGCTACATTATAATAATAAATTGCGAGGGTTCAGTTTTTAGCTTTCAGTACTAACTGGGAATTTGTCAAGGACAAAGAGAGAAATTCTATGTATAAAAGTGGGACTCTATGTGACTGTCAGATTATAGGTGTTTAGCTTTATCTGCAGTACCATAGAACACTGGACCATAACATTTTAGACAGTACTAGTTTCTGTTTGCATTTTAAACAAGCTTGGTGTGCTGCATTAAGTGCAGTGTTGGCATAGTCTTCTCTAGTAAGCGTAGTACATTTTTAAAATGTCCTGCCAAGAATAATGGAAATCCTGATATAATGGAGAAGTAAAAATCTTACCTTAAATACTTAAATAATAGAAAGTTTAATGGTGCAAAAGTTAAGACATTGCGTTAAGACATTGTGCCAACTACTGTACTTGCTTTTTCTGTATGTTAATTATTTTCCAACAAACCATTCACTGGTTACTATACTAATATGCTAATGACTATGGAATATAACATACCAACATATTTAATGGTAATATATTTAACCACTTCCTAATGAAAAGATCATACTCTTCAAAGAAACACCATTTTTTTTCTTTTGGCCTTCATTATGTACTAAATTAATAATTAATTTAAAACAGTTTTGTGACAAACTCGACTTCAGATGGCAACCTTTAACTCGTGACAAATGGCTGGTCAGACTCACACTGCACTGTTACTGATACATGACGATAGAAATCCCAGCCTCACCCTGGGGAAAAAAAAATCAAAGTCAGCAGCTACAAATACTGTAGCTGCTGACTTTTAATATACAGACACTTACCTGTCCAGGGAGCCCGCAATGTCAGCACCCCAGCCAATTTTTGGATCAATTGTCGGGGCGCTGCTGCCGCCGTCATTCTTCATAAGGGAAACCAGCAGTGAATCGCTTTCTAATTGGCTCGGCGGCGGGGGAAGGAGGAGGGGGGCCGAACTTCCTAGGGATGGTGCCGCGGCGCCATCTCCCGCAAGTGGGGAAGGGTACCTGTCAAAAACAGGTACCCATTCCCTTCTCCCCCCTGAAAGGTGCCAAATGTGACACAGAATGGGGGGAAGCAGATCAGCGGATGTTCCACTTTTGGATGAAACTCTGCTTGAAAGTAATCGTCTGTAACACACACTGTAACCACAGACAGGTATATCCAGAAATGTACCATATAGTAGCACTCTTCAAAGAGACAGGGATTCTTCAAGTTCTGTGTTAGTGCATTAGAGACAATATTAATGATTTTGAAATATCGTTTGATAAAAACATAAACAAAAAACAGTGCAAACAAAATATTTACAGAAAAATGGTTATACGAAGGGAAAAAAAGATAATAACACAACAGAGAAATAAAAAGTGTTTAAGAATGAAAATACTTAAAAAATAACTCCACTTTTGTTGAGAAAATAGATGGAGTGGAGTCCCACCTTTTGTTATTCTGGAAAAATTCCTGTGTTTTTGTCTGTGTCCATGTGGAAAGTTAATCTAATGGGAGTGGTTTCATAATTATAAATCAGCTGCTGCACCTGCAGGGCTCTAATAAGAAACATTGGAAGGTCTGCATCTCTTTAAACGTGATTTCCTATTGGGAGTATCTCACCAAAAATTAAATTTTTGTTGCAGGGGATGCCGGAAATCTGACGTATCTTAGTGCAGACTTCTGGGAAAATCAGTGAACCAGTCACAAAACCAAACAGAACACCTCCAGGTAGCCATATTGCATTGTATTTTACAGAAAATTACAGAGCTACAGATTGAAAAGGAAATGTACTCTTTAATACCATTCAATTACAATATGACTTGAGTCGCAATTGTATATACTATATTATTTTTTTATTTGCTATTTTTTTTTCCCATGAAAGTAGAGTTACCCTATAACAAAACCCAGTTCTGGGGGTTTGGCAAAGTCCAATCAATAAGCAAGATTGATCAGTAGCTCTCATAGATCTTGGCTGATGTTCCTTGCTTTGATGGTAAAAGAAGAGCTCCAGACTGCTGATATCGTTCCTCTTTTCTGTTCTGTAAGGAAGTTGCGGACAGAAACTACCTGACCAATCAGAAGGTCTGAGAAATGGCTAATGGGATGTCAGTGTGTTTGTGATATGAAATGGCCACTCCCTACAGTTTTGTACAGGTATTAATATCGTCGAGCCTTACAGGTTGCATTCCGGTAACTTGTATATTATTGTCCATCATGGAATTACATGAATACAGTGAGTTTGAAAGTTCTAGAGAAATGTTTAAATAGTGCATTACAATTCAATTAAACCTATTCAATTTTAGTCAACTAAAATGTATGTAGCCAAGTCCCAGGCCTCTCCAGGCCTAATGGGGACCTCCAGAGTTAGGGACAGCTGACATCCTTCTGTGTTGAGTGGGTTACGAGGCATGGTGGGCACAGTGCAAGAAAGATTAATGGGCGCCAGACACTTATTGAATGCAAAGAGATTTATTGTCTCTTAAACAGAACTGTGGGAGAGAGATTTAGGACCAGGACACCCTTTAGTAGTTGCAATGTTAATTTAGCAGTCTCTGAGACTTCTATAGGCAGAAAGCCATGCAGGGAAAGGCATCCAGCAAGACACCACATCTGCATGAGTAGGATCGCTGTCTCCTATGGCAACAATCTTGAAACAGTTTCTAACAAAGGTTGTACTGAACTTATTCACTTCTTCTACAATCTCCAGCTGTAGATCTTCACTCAACTGAGCTCCCAGTCTTTCACTAGACTTGCTGATCCACTGCCACTGGATGCCCTGAGCTCTACCAGTCTTCTTGTGCAGTATCTTCCTCAAGCGTCACCCCCGCGTCCCTGCTGGGTCCCTAGCTTGGCACTCACAGATACTCCTCAAGTGTCACCCCACTAGCCTGCTTAGTCCCGGGCTCGACACACAATATTGCTCTGCACACCTCCACTGGCTGGGTCCCTGGCTTGACATCTGCTGAAGTTTCCCAATTCTTCACCGTCCCCGGTTAGTGAGACTACTGCTCTGGTACTTTCTTCAGCTACTCACAATGGTCCCTGGTAGTAAGGTGGATGGTCTCTTAGTGGCAACAGCTTCCCCTCTACCTCCAACCATGACAGGTTCTCCGGCCAGCAGAATCGTACTTCTGATTGGACTGCAAGCCGCAATTCCAAGCCTACCCTGCTCTCTTGCTTCTGGATAGGCCATCAGACAGCCTAGCAGCCAGACATCCCCAGGATAGGCCTCAGGCTCTGGCCTAGCAGCCCAGGGCAGCACAACACATGTCCACCCAGACAGCCGTCAAGGTGGCACAGAACCCCGATCACCTGACTCCACCTAAATAAATAGGCTTTCCCAGCAGTCCAAGAGACTCAAGAAAATCCCTGCCCATTGGCTGAGATACCCCATATACTCCTAATCTGTCCTTGCAAAGCCCTTGTCTTATCTAATGCCACCAGGTACCCGGCCACTAGGGATGAGCTTCGTGTTCGAGTCGAACCCATGTTCGACTCGAACATCGGCTGTTCGATCGTTCGTCGAATTGCGAACGATATGGGCCTTTCGCGCCAAATTCGTGTGGCGCGTCACGGCCCATAATTCACTGCGGCATCGCAGTGCATTGCTTGCTGATGATTGGCCAAGCATGCACTATGACCCGCATGCTTGGCCAATCACAGCGCCGCCTTAACAGAGAGCCGTAATTGGCCAAAGCCAAGGAGGCTTTGGCCAATTATGGCTCAGGGGATTTAGTACACGCCACACACTATATAAGGCCGCCTGCACGGCGGCCCTGTGCAGTGTGTTCCGGTGTGCTGAGAAATAGAGAGAGAGAGAGACAGTGTCATTTCATTTGAGTTAGCTAGATTAGGCAGGACAGTCAGTCAGTTAGCTGCACTTAAAGTGTATTGTCTATATATATGCATCCCAGGTGTTGCATATATATATATATATATATACATTGTATTCAGTTTAGCTAGATCCGTTCCTGTTATCTTCTAGACTATTTACATTTAATGCAGTGCGTCCTGCTCACAGTGTTCAGCTAGATCCGTTCCTGTTATCTTCTTACTGACAGGCAGGCTTGTCTTGTTACAGTATTTTGAAGAAAATTACTGGTGTTCTTTTGATCCTATTAGTACCACAGTCAGGCAGCTAGACTATTTACATTTAGTGCAGTGCGTCCTGCTCACAGTGTTCAGCTAGATCCGTTCCTGTTATCTTCTTACTGACAGGCAGGCTTGTCTTGTTACAGTATTTTGAAGAAAATTACTGGTGTTCTTTTGATCCTATTAGTACCACAGTCAGGCAGCTAGACTATTTACATTTAGTGCAGTGCTTCCTGCTCACAGTGTTCAGCTAGATCCGTTCCTGTTCTCTTCTTACTGACAGGCAGGCTTGTCTTGTTACAGTATATAAAGCTACCTGAAGAAAATTACTGGTGTTCTTTTGATCCTATTAGTACCACAGTCAGGCAGCTAGACTATTTACATTTAGTGCAGAGCGTCCTGCTCACAGTGTTCTGCTAAACCTACAAGTTAGTGGGGTGCGTCCTGCTCACAGTGTTCAGCTAGATCCGTTTCTGTTATCTTCTTACTGACAGGCAGGCTTGTCTTGTTACAGTAAATACAGCTACCTGAAGAAAATTGCTTGTGTTCTTTTGATCCTATTAGTACCACAGTCAGGCAGCTAGACTATTTACAGTTAGTGCAGTGCGTCCTGCTCACAGTGTTCTGCTAAACCTACAAGTTAGTGGGGTGCGTCCTGCTCACAGTGTTCAGCTAAACCTACAAGTTAGTGGGGTGCGTCCACCTCACAGTGTTCAGCTAAACCTACAAGCTAGTGGGGTGCGTCCTGCTCACAGTGTTCAGCTAGATCCGTTTCTGTTATCTTCTTACTGACAGGCAGGCTTGTCTTGTTACAGTAAATACAGCTACCTGAAGAAAATTGCTTGTGTTCTTTTGATCCTATTAGTACCACAGTCAGGCAGCTAGACTATTTACAGTTAGTGCAGTGCGTCCTGCTCACAGTGTTCTGCTAAACCTACAAGTTAGTGGGGTGCGTCCTGCTCACAGTGTTCAGCTAAACCTACAAGTTAGTGGGGTGTGTCCACCTCACAGTGTTCAGCTAAACCTACAAGCTAGTGGGGTGCGTCCTGCTCACAGTGTTCAGCTAGATCCGTTTCTGTTATCTTCTTACTGACAGGCAGGCTTGTCTTGTTACAGTAAATACAGCTACCTGAAGAAAATTGCTGGTGTTCTTTTGATCCTATTAGTACCACAGTCAGGCAGCTAGACTATTTACAGTTAGTGCAGTGCGTCCTGCTCACAGTGTTCTGCTAAACCTACAAGTTAGTGGGGTGCGTCCTGCTCACAGTGTTCAGCTAAACCTACAAGTTAGTGGGGTGCGTCCACCTCACAGTGTTCAGCTAAACCTACAAGCTAGTGGGGTGCGTCCTGCTCACAGTGTTCAGCTAGATCCGTTTCTGTTATCTTCTTACTGACAGGCAGGCTTGTCTTGTTACAGTAAATACAGCTACCTGAAGAAAATTGCTGGTGTTCTTTTGATCCTATTAGTACCACAGTCAGGCAGCTAGACTATTTACAGTTAGTGCAGTGCGTCCTGCTCACAGTGTTCTGCTAAACCTACAAGTTAGTGGGGTGCGTCCACCTCACAGTGTTCAGCTAAAGCTACCTGTAGAAGGTTGGTGGTGTTCTCATACTACAGGCAGGCAGTTGATTTTGCTAGCTGCAGTATCAGTACATATATATATAGATATATATATATATATATATATATATATATATATATATATCCCAGCTTAGTGCAGCTACAGGCCATTAGTATGTCTGGAAGGCCAAGAAGGAGAGGCAGACAGTCACAAGCCAATAAGAGAGGGCAAGCAGGCTCTGTGTCTAGTGCTGGTCGTGGAGACGGTGCATCCTCATCAGCACGTGGCCATGGGACACGCTTGGCATTTTTTTCGGCAGCTGGCCGTGTTGAGCCGCAACATGCGGAAGACTTGGTCGAGTGGATGACCAAGCCGTCCTCATCCTCCTCATCCTCTCTCACCCATGCCCAGGGTACTTTGTCTGGCAAAGCAGCGGCCTCTTCCCTCGGCTCAATGTCATCAGTGACTCCTTCCCTAGCCCCACCATGTCCTCCTGAGGAGTCCCTCGAACTGTTTGACCACAGTGTTGGGTACATGCTCCAGGAGGATGCCCAGCGTTTGGAAGGCTCTGATGATGATACTGAGCTCGATGAAGGCAGTAACATGAGCACGGACAGAGGGGGTGCCCAAGAAGGACAGCAATCTGGCAGTCATGCTCCCCCTGCTGCAGCATACTGCCAGGTTTGCTCCAGTGATGAGGAGGGAGGGGATGATGAGGTCACTGACTCAACGTGGGTGCCTGATAGGAGAGAGGAGGAGGAGGAGGCGGCACATCACCAACGAGGCAGGATGCCCTCCAGGGGCCAGCCTAAGGGCAGCACATTGACTGCATCACACCCCAAAGCTCCACATGTGCAGGGCGCTGCAGTCTCTGCGCGTTATTCAAAAAGTTCTTTGGTGTGGGCCTTTTTTGAGATGAGTGCATCAGATCGCACCGCTGCTATTTGCAACATATGTCTCAAGCGTATCTCGCGTGGCCAAAACATCTCCCGCTTGGGTACCACATGCTTGACCAGACATATGTTGACCTGCCATGCAGTTCGTTGGCAAGCGTATCTAAAAGACCCACACCAAAGAACAAAGAGGACCTCTCCTTGCTCCTCATCAGCTGAGATTTCCAACCCCACTAGACCTTCAGTCCTTTCTGAGACCTGCACTGAGAGGAATGAAGGTGTAGAATTAGGTGTGTCACAGCCAAGTACTTGTGGGCAATCTGATTTTGGTACACCGACGTCAGATTGTACCAGGCAAATTTCCCTGCCCCAGCTGCTGCACCGCCGAAAGAAGTTTGCTCCCAGCCATCCACATGCCCAGCGGTTGAATGCTAGCTTGGCAAAATTGCTAGCACTTCAACTGCTGCCTTTTCAGTTGGTAGACTCTGCCCCCTTCCGTGAGTTTGTGGAATGTGCGGTTCCTCAGTGGCAGGTACCCAAACGCCACTTTTTCTCACGGAAGGCGATTCCGGCTCTCTACCAACATGTGGAAGGAAATGTCCATGCCTCGCTGGACAGGGCGGTCAGCAGTAAGGTGCATATTACCGCTGACTCATGGTCCAGCAGGCATGGACAGGGACGTTACCTAAGTTTCACGGCGCATTGGGTGACTCTGCTGGCAGCTGGGAAGGATGCAGGAGAAGGTGCAGTAGTGTTGGAGGTTGTTCCGCCACCACGCCTCTAAAATGCTAATGATTGTGACACACCTCTCTCCTCCACCCCCTCCTCTTCTTCTTCCTCCATGACCTCTTCCTCGGAACCAGCGGTGCTCTGTAGTCGTTCAAGGGGCTACGCAAGTACGCAGGCCAAAAGATGCCATGCGGTGCTTGAGCTGGTGTGCTTGGGGGACAGGAGCCACACTGGGGCAGAGGTTCTGTCAGCTCTGCAGGGGCAGGTTCAGAGGTGGTTGACGCCACGCCAACTTAAGGCAGGAATGGTGGTTTGCGACAATGGCACCAACCTCCTCTCTGCCCTCCGACAGGGACAAATGACCCATGTGCCCTGTTTGGCTCACGTCCTTAACTTGGTGGTGCAGCGGTTCTTGGGCAGGTACCCGGGCTTACAGAATGTCCTGAGACAGGCCAGGAAAGTCTGTGTGCATTTCCGCCGGTCATATAATGCCAGTGCTCGGCTGACGGACCTCCAAAAGGAGTTTAACCTGCCCAAGAACCGCCTAATCTGTGACATGCCCACCAGGTGGAACTCAACGTTGGCCATGCTGCAGCGGCTGCACACGCAGCAGAGGGCCATCAATGAGTACCTGTGCGACTATGGCACCAGGACAGGGTCAGGGGAGCTTGGTTTTTTTTCCCCACGCCAGTGGGCCATGATCAGGGATGCATGCACTGTCCTGTCACCATTTGAGGAGGCCACGAGGATGGTGAGCAGTGACAGTGCATGCATCAGTGACACTGTCCCCCTTGTCCACCTATTGGAGCACACGCTGCGTGGAATAATGGACAGGGCACTTGAGGCAGAACAGAGGCAGGAAGAGGAGGACTTCCTTAGCTCTCAAGGCCCCCTTTATCCAGACAGTGTTCCTGCGTGCCCGCCGATCACACAGGAAGAGGACGAGGAGGAGGAGGAGGAGGAGGAGGAGGAAGATTGTGTCAGTATGGAGGTGGAGCCTGGCACTCAGCATCAGCAGCAGTCTTTAAGGGATCAGTCCCAAGAAACACATGGACTTGTACGTGGCTGGGAGGAGGTGGCTGCGGACCATGTCGTCCTTAGTGACCCAGAGGACTCCGGACCGAATGCCTCAGCAAACCTACGCTGCATGGCCTCCCTGATCCTGCAAAGCCTGCGTAAGGATCCTCGTATTCGTGGTATCAAGGAGAAGGACCAATACTGGCTGGCAACCCTCCTTGATCCACGTTACAAGGGTAAGGTTGCGGACCTTATCTTGCCATCGCAGAGGGAGCAGAGGATGAAACATCTTCGGGAGGCCTTGCAGAAAGGTCTGTGCAACGCGTTCCCAGAGACTGGGAGGTTACAAACTCCTGTTTCTGGACAACGTGTTGCTGAGGCTTCGGTCAGTCAAAGAAGGAGCGGTGGAGAAGGTGGCCGTCTGACCGATGCGTTCAGACAATTTTTTGGTCCGCAGCCCCAAGGTATGATCGGTTCCAGCAACCATCGCCAGCGTCTGTTTTACATGGTGCAGGAATACCTAGGGGCAAGATCAGACTTGGACACCTTTCCCACCGAAAATCCTCTGGGTTACTGGGTCTTGAGGATGGATCACTGGCCAGAGCTTGCACAGTATGCAATTGAGCTACTGGCCTGTCCTGCATCCAGCGTTCTTTCGGAACGCACATTCAGTGCTTCTGGAGGCGTGGTAACCGATCACAGGGTGCGTCTGTCCACTGACTCGGTCGATCGACTGACCTTCATAAAAATGAATCAGTCTTGGATCACCACCAGCTACCAAGCACCTGATGCTGATGTAACCGAATAATTTTTTTTGAAATCTCAGATCCCTTCAAAGACTGCCTATGCTGATGCTGAGTGACTATCCCTGAGTAATTATCCTCTTCCTCCTCAATCATCACGCTGATAGCTTGTAAGAACATTTTTGGTTCTGGACGCCACCACCAGTGCCTAAGGCACAATTTTTCAGCCCCTGTTTAACAGGGGCGTGTAATTACAATTTTTGATGTAATACTTTGCAGCAGGGCTTGTTCCTGCATTCCAACTAGAGTGTCTGTGAGGGGTTGCAGTGTTGTGGCACCAGCACCAGTGCCTAAGGCCCATTTTTTCTGCCCCTGTTTAACAGGGGCGTGTAATTACAATTTTTGATGCAATACTTTGCAGCAGGGCTCGTTCCTGCGTTCCAACTAGAGTGTCTGTGAGGGGTTGCAGTGTTGTGGCACCAGCACCAGTGCCTAAGGCCCATTTTTTCTGCCCCTGTTTAACAGGGGCGTGTAATTACAATTTTTGATGCAATACTTTGCAGCAGGGCTCGTTCCTGCATTCCAACTAGAGTGTCTGTGAGGGGTTGCAGTGTTGTGGCACCAGCACCAGTGCCTAAGGCCCAATTTTTCAGCCCTTGTTTAACAGGGGCGTGTAATTACAATTTTTGATGCAATACTTTGCAGCAGGGCTCGTTCCTGCGTTCCAACTAGAGTGTCTGTGAGGGGTTGCAGTGTTGTGGCACCAGCACCAGTGCCTAAGGCCTAATTTTTCAGCTCCTGTTCAACAGGGGCATGTAATTACAATTCTTGATCTAATATTTCACAGCAGGGCCCTGTGAGGGCTTACAGTGTTGTGGCCACAGCAACACCTAAGGCCCAAATTTCTGCTGAGTATATAGGGCAGGACCCTACTTTCAAACAACTAACTTACAAACGACTCCTACTTGCAAACGGAAGGAGACAACAGGAGGTGAGATGAAATCTACCCCTAGGAAGGGAAATTCTCTCCTGTAAGAGTTAATATGGGAAAAACATTTCTCCTTTCCACTGATGCTTTCCAATCCATTGGGACAAAAAGTGAGGTGAAATCTTCTGAAGAGGAGGAAAGACAGCAAAACAAATGTCACAGGGGTGATAACCCTTCCCTATGTTTTCCAAAAAGCTTAAAAAAGATTTTTTGGCTGGAGCTAAACACGTTAAAAATGTACCCGTTCAAAATTACAAAGAGATTCTACTTAACAACAAACCTACAGTCCCTGTCTTGTTTGCACCGCCTGTATACTGCTGTTCAGAGTATATAGGGCCTGGTGGCCCCACACCTTTCCTTATTTTAATTTGGGTGTGGGGTTCCCCTTAATATCCATACAAGACCCAAAGGGCCTGGTAATGGACTGGGGGGTACCCATGCCGTTTGTCTCACTGATTTTCATCCATATTGCCAGGACCCGACATTACATTAAACCCGCAAGCAGTTTTAAATGAGATTTTTTCCTTTAAAAATGACATTTGGTGCAGGGACTGTTCTAAACACGGGAAACACGCGTCACTTTACAGGCATACTATAGACACCCCTCAGGTACGATATTTAAAGGAATATTTCACTTTTTTTTTTTTTACTTTAAGCATCATTAAAATCACTGCTCCCGAAAAAACGGCCGTTTTTAAAAGTTTTTTTTGCATTGATACATGTCCCCTGGGGTAGGACCCGGGTCCCCAAACCCTTTTTAGGACAATACCATGCAAATTAGTTTTTAAAATGAGCACTTTTGATTTCGAACGTTCGAGTCCCATAGACGTCAATGGGGTTCTAACGTTCGTGCGAACTTTTGGTCCGTTCGCAGGTTCTGGTGCGAACTGAACCGGGGGGCGTTCGGCTCATCCCTACCGGCCACCTAGCGACAGAAGAGAGAAGTGCAGCAATTCCAGAATTAGGGTGAAGTAAATTGACCTCCTTGTTTGCCAAGGCAACTATAACTTGGCAAATAAATGTAATAGCAACCCTTTCTAAACATCAGGGTGCTACATGTAGCAGAGATTTTAGTCAACTAAAATATGACTAAAACTAAAACAATTCAAATGACTAAAATACAACTAAAACTAAAATGGCATTTTAGTCAAAAGACTATGACTAAAACTAAATGGAAATTTGATGTAAAAAATAACACTGATTATAACCCTTCCTTACTTTATCCAAAATAAAAAAAAAAAATCTATTCTAAACGAAAAGGGACAGGAGAGAGCAAAAAAAACCCATAGTTAATACAATTCGACCTGGTCAGCCAATTCTTCCCCCAAGAAAGGTTGGCCAGAGAATGTCTGATAAGCTCAGAGGGTGGTAGGTTCGTTTTTGGCTTCTGAATACTGATGTGATTGCTTTAGAAGTAGGGAAGCAAAAAAGCAAACTACAACACATAAATGCTCTTTACATGACCCCTCTCATGACACACAAACAAATGTGAGGTGCATTTTAAAGGATAAGTACAGCCAAAGCTCGTTTGGCTGTACTTCTCCTGTGGATCACAGGAGTGCAGTTTGTTCTGTACTCCTGTGGCCCATTTTCAGAAGACAGCAGGCTGCAGGCCATTGTCGGCTGACATTACAGAGCCGGCCCAAGCTCGGGAAATATTTTGACCATATGGTCAGGATCTGCCCACATGCCTGGACCTGCACCCGGCCCAACCTCTAAGTGAGCCACTGAGAGCTTGAACAGGCCTCTCCCGCCCCCTCCACAGCCCAGCGCTCCAGTAAGATTGGGGGGGCGGGGGTCAGAGCAGAGAGCTGGTGACTGATAGCCACCAGCTCTCTGCTCAGGGAGCTGTGAGAATTGAGCGATCAGCTGTGTTTGATCGCTCAATTCTTAATCTTAGAGCCGTCGGGGGACAGATGCAGCATCAGAGCGATACTACATCCACCTAGGTAAATATGATTCTACAATAAAAAAATACCCATACTTCTCTTTTAAACCTGCCTCAGCTTAATTTATACTGGTATGCATTGACTTCTTGGTATTATACCTCGCTCTGAATCTTAAGTGATATTGTGCGGTAGGAGTAGATGTCACAGAGCAGTAAATGCAAGACTTAGAAACATGCAAGGAATGGTGATAATTAAAAGGTAATAAAGAAAAACATTAGTAAGAAAATATTTTAGTGACCAGGCGAGAGTCTTCAGACATCTGTTTTATCAGTACTGCTTTCTACACACATATAATTATACACAAATTGCTGGTCTGCAAAACAGCTTAACTGCCTCACTGTAAGCTGTTTATTAGTTCTGTGCCGTAACTAGACGTAACCAAATCTTTGTTAATTCAACTAAACATATGTGTATTATACACACGACTATAACCTTCAACCTGCACTTAACTGACAGGATCCTGATGGTGAAGTGCCTGCTGAAAACATTTGGTTACAAGGGAGGAAAAGTGATTCAAACATTTGTTACAAAACAGATGGTACAGTGGGAATTGTAATTAGGGGGTTAAAGTATCTTGTGCAGTAATAAAGTTTTTTCTACAGTGGTTGTGTGAACTGGTGAAGTCCTAGTTTTATTAGCCTGCTGAGGTGAGAAGCATCCTTCAGTAAATTCATCCTACAGACATCTTCCCAAGACCCTGGAATTTGGCACTGCAGACATATAAAACATAACTCATAAGGTGAAATTGTGATATTGACATAATTGCAGATCCTATAACTAAAACTGTTTTTCAGAAAGAGATAATAATCCCCAGGCATTTGTTAAGGCTGCACATAGAAGTATCAGATCTTATACTAAAATATTCCATACAAAATCTTATTTGATACTTTTTTGCAGTAAAATTCAGACATGAAAATGATATCCACCCATATATCCTCATCCACCTTCTTTAATTGAAAAAATCTTTGCTGTATGAATTACATAATTTTAAGTTCTAAACATATATTATCTTCTTTAGTATAAGAGGCCAATTCTGTGTGATAATAGATGCGTACCTTTGCTTACATGAATGCTGTACACAGATGATGTCCTTATAGTCCTACATGATGAAGACACCATCATACTAATCTGTAAAACTTCCATATACATGTTCTCTGGAAGCAACTATATGTTTTCTATACATAGAACAGGCTTCAAATGACCCTTGCTCACTGAGGTGGCCAATAGAAATTTCAACAACCCAACAAAGACCTCAGCGAACCCCAAATTCTTCATGATGACCACCACCAAATTTACTGCTTGAGTTTCAAACAGCTATCATCCCAGGTTATATTTGATAGCCTGACCATAATAGTTTAACTGTTTATAATACTACAATAACATATAGAGTGTTAATTTAAATGCATATGTTTTGGATCATTGATCTCTATATAAGGTTTCTTCGATACAGGAACCTTTGTGCTGTGCATGTACACAAGGCCGTCTTTAACGCAGGGCCAACGGGGCAGCTGCCCTTGGCCCTATCATCGTTGTGGGGCCCATCACAGCTGCCCCCTGAGCCCGCGCTGCCAGCAATTATTTTTCTATGTGTAATGGGTGCAGCCGATCCCCCGCTTGCTCTTCGAGCCCGTTAATTCAAGCAGTCACACTGTGACAGGAAATAGGCACAGCTGTGGGCTGTACGTGCCGCAAGTCATGCTTCTCCCTCTGTTAGAACTGGAGCTACTGTGACAGGAAGTGAAACAGAGCGGCTCTGTGTTCCCCCGCTTGCCCCCCTTCTTGGGTCAGCAGCGAGGAGATCAAACACACAGCAGGAATAAGATTAATAGCGGGGCAGGTAGGGCCATATTTAATATTGATTGGACCCTGGGCAAATATTTTCTTGCCCCCCACACACACACACACACAGACTTAAGCCAGCCATAGACAGAGCAATTTTTTTTGCTGCAGCCATAGGTTGCAGGAAAGAAAACATCTAGATTTCCCCATAAACACAGTGTTGACAGGGGATTCCCTCCTGCAAAACCATTGTGTTCTCCCAGCAGGGGAAGCCGTCCCCACCGGCAGAACACATGATTATTGATAGCAATAATCACATGTAAAATCTGACAGGCTGGTTGTACCCAAGTTGATAGATGTACATTCAGCCTGCCCAAACATGGTTCAAATCTTGGCCAGTTCCTACTTAACTGGTTGAGATGCAAACTGTCTTTATCTAAAAAAACGTTACTAATGTACACATAAAGAACTGGTCCACACTCACTGATTGGTCCAGGGTCACTGAATAGTTGCTAGAGGTTACTGCACATCTCTACCACTCACCGATTGGTTGCTAGAGGTTACTGCACATTAACCGCTTGCCGACCAGCCACAGTCATTATACTGCGGCAGGTCGGCACAATCCCACGAGCCGTCGTAGCTATACGTTGGCTCGCGGTATCGGGATAGCAGGTGCGCATGCGCCACTGCAAAGCGGCGGGGGCGATGCTCGTGGCCGGGCACGAGAGGCAGAACAGGGACGTGTGTGTGTGTAAACACACAAATCCCTGTTCTGTGAGGAGTGACAGATCGTGAGTTCCTAATAGCTAGGAACCACGATCTGTCATCCCCTCTAGGTCAGTCCCCTCCCCCCACAGTTATAAACACACACAGGGAACACAGTTAACCCCTTGATCGCCCCCTAATGTTAACCCCTTCCCTGCCAGTGACATTTTTACAGTAATCAGTGCATTTTTATAGCACTGATCGCTGTATAAATGACAGTAGTCCCAAAAATGTGTCAAAAGTGTCCGACGTGTCTACCATAATGTCGCAGTCCCGCTAAAAATCGCAGATCGCTGCCATTACTAGTAAAAAAAATAAATAAAATAAAAATGCTATAAATCTATTCCCTATTTTGTAGATGCTATAACTTTTGCGCAAACCAATCAATATACGCTTATTGCAGTTTTTTTTACCAAAAATATGTAGAAGAATACATATCAGCCTAAACTTAGAAGAAATTTGCTTTTTTTTTTTTAAAAATGGGGATATTTATTAAAGCAAAAAGTACAAAAAAACGCAGAGGTAATCAAATACCACCAAAAAAAAGCTTTGTGGGAAAAAAAGGACATTTATTTGGGTGCAGCGTCACACGACCGTGCAATTGTCAGTTAAAGCGACACAGTGCCGAATCTCAAAAAATAGCCCAGTCATTCAGCAGCCAAATTTTTCCGGGGCTGAAGTGGTTAATACCATTCCCATATTGGTTGCTAGAGGTTACCGCACATCATTACTGCTCACCCATTCTTTGCTAAAGGTTACTGCACATCATTACCATTCACTGTTTGCAATAAAGGTTACTGCACATTATTATCATTCACTAATTGGTTGCTAGAGGTTACTGCACATTATTAACATTCACTGATTGATTGCTAGAGGTTACTGCACATTATTACCATTCACTGATTGGTTGCTAGAGGTTACTGCACATTATTGTCATTTACTGATTGGTTGCTAAAGAGGTTAATGCACATTATTACCATTCCCTGATTGGTTGCTAGAGGTTACTGCACATTAATACCATTCCCTGATTGTTTACTAGAGGTTACTGCACATTGATACCATTCCCTGATTGGTTGCTAGAGGTTACTGCACATTAATACCATATACTGATTGGTTGCTAGAGAGGTTACTGTGCATTATTACCATTCCCTGATTGGTTGTTAGAGGTTACTGCACATTAATACCATATACCGATTGGTTGTTAGAGAGGTGACTGCACATTATTACCATTTACTGATTGGTTACTAGCGGTTACTGCACATTATTACCATTCACTATTTGGTTGCTAAAGAGGTTACTGCGCATGATTACCATTCATTATTTGGTTGCTAGAGGTTACTGCGCATTATTACCATTTACTGATTGGTTGCTCGAGGGGTTACTGCACGTTATTACTATTCCCTGATTGGCTGCTAGAGAGGTTACTGCACATTAATACCATTCCCTGGCCCTGATTGGTTGCTAGAGGTTACTGCACATTAATACCATATAGTGATTGGTAGCTAGAGAAGTTACTGCACATTATTACCATTCACTATTTGGGTGCTAGAGGTTACTGCACATTAACACCCAGGGCCGGATTTCCCATAAGGCCACCGAGGCCAGGCCTCGGGGCAGCAGTGGTACAGGGGCGGCACCGCTCCTGCGGCGACTTCTCGGCTGCCAGGGGCGGGCTGGGCCGTGGGGAAGGGTGGCAATTTCCCCCCAGGTCATCCCAACTTATATGCAAAACGGACAGCGGCCACCCACAGACTATTTTTTTTTTTCTAGGAGGAAGTCGGGCCAGGGGCATGGCCGCAGCGGGGTGTTTTATCAGAAAGCCACTACGCTGTGGCATTCTGGGAGCTGTAGTCCAGGCGAGCGCCCTGTGATTGGCCGAACAGGGTCATGTGCGGGCGGCCGACATGGGCACCTTTGATTGATCACTGTGGAGGCGGGGCTGGTCTGTGGGTGATCGCGACCACTTGCTGCGGGAATCCCGCCTCTCTGCCTGATATGCTGTGTGTCTTCTGAGGTCTCTCTCTCATCTACCCCCTCACAGTCAGTGTACCCTCTCTCTATCAGCCCGTCCCTCTCTCTATGCCTGCCCCCCTCTCTGTCAACCCCCTCTCTATCAGCCCGCCCCTCTCTGTCAGCCTGCCCCTCTCTGTCAGTCCCCCCCTCTCTGTCAGCCCCCCTCTCTATCAGCCCCCCTCTGTCAGTGCACCCCTCTTTGTCAACCCCCCTCTCTATCAGCCCCCCTCTGTCAGTGCACCCCTCTCTGTCAACCCCCCTCCTTATCAGCCCCCCTCCATCAGCCCACCCCTCTCTGTCAGCCCCCCTCTCTGTCAGCTTGCCCCTCTCTGTCAGTGCCCCCTCTGTTAGTGCCCCGCTCTCTGTCTGTGCCCCCCTCTCTGTCAGTGCCCCCCCTCTGTCAGTGCCCCCCCTCTGTGTCAGTGCCCCCCCTCTCTGTCAGTGCCCCCCTCTCCATCAGTGTCCCCCTCTCTGTCAGCCGCAGCAGAGTGCACCATGCTAGCCAGCCACCCATTGACCCACAGCAGGGAGCCAGGCCAGCCTCCCGCAGCAGTGTGCACTGTGACAGCTACCCACCCACCCACTGACCCACAGCAGGAAACAGGAGCCAGCCACGATGACCCACCCACAGCAGGGAGCCAGCCAGCCACAGCAGCGTGCCAGCCAGCCACCCACAGGAGCCAACCAGCCACTGTGACCATCCACAGCAGGATGCCAGCCACCCGCGGTGACCCACCCACACCAGGGAGCCAGCCAACCACAGCAGGGTGCTGACCAGCCACTCACAGGAACTAGCCACAGAGGACATGGGAGTCAGCCACCAACAGAAGCCAGCCAGCCACCCACAGGAGCCAGCCAGCCACCAACAGCAGCCAGCCACAGAGGATGCGGGAGCCAGCCAGCCACAAATGATGCAGGAGCCAGCCAGCCACCAACAGGAGCCAGCCAGAGAGGATGCAGGAGCCAGCCACAAAAGACGCAGGAGCCAGCTGGAGCCAGCCAGCCACAGAGGACGTGGGAGCCAGCCAGCCACAAAGGATGCAAGAGCCTGCCAGCCACAAACAGCAGCCAGCCACAGAGGATGCGGGAGCCAGCGAGCCACAGAGGACGCAGGAGCCAGCCAGCCACCAACAGGAGCCAGACACAGAGGACACAGGAGCCAACCAGCCACAAAGGACGCAGGAGCCAGCCACTAACAGCAGCCAGCCACAGAGGATGCAGGAGCCAGCCAGCCACAAAGGACACAGGAGCCAGCCAGCCACCAACAGCAGCCAGCCACAGAGGACACGGGAGCCAGCCAGCCACAAAGGATGCAGGAGCCAGCCACCAACAGCAGCCAGCCACAGAGGACACGGGAGCCAGCCAGCCACAGAGGGCGCACGAGTCAGCCACATCTGCAGTACCCATAGTTAAGGTAAGAGGAGCGTTACACAGTGCCAATTTTATTTTTACTTTGTGAGAGGTTGGGGCAGGGGTGAGAGTCATGGCACAAGGAGGGTGTCCCATGAGGAACAGAGTGAATGAAGGTGTTCACTGTACACTCTGTTAGATAGAGGGCCCCTCCAGGTCCCATTATACTCCTTTTCAGTCTCTAATGGGACCTGGAGGGGGGACTGTTTCTAACAGATTCTATAATGGGCACTGAATGGGCCTCTGTTGGAGAGACCCCCCTCCAGGTCCCATTAGACTCCTTTGAAGTCTCCAATGGGTCCTGGAGGGGGTCTCTCTCTAACAGAGACTTTCTAATGGACACTGTTAGAGAGAGACCACCCCTCCAGGTCCCATTAGACTCTGTTGTAGTCTCTAATGGGGCCTGGAAGGGACACTTTAAAACAGCAGGGAGCCAGGCCAGCCACCTGCAGCAGGGTGCACTGTGTCTGCCAGTCACCCACCCAGTAACCCACAGCAGGGAGCCTACTGGCCGCTAGCCATGGCCTGTGCGTTCCGCTGGCCTGTGGGTCCTGCTAGCCATGGCCAGCTCCCAGCAGGATCAACAGGCCATGACCAGCTCACAGCAGGACCCACAGTGTTGAGGGCTATTTTTAGGCTACTAGGTGGGCACTGGCCTGGGGCAGGGTAAATAGGGTGTATGGGGGGGTAGATGGGATGTGGGGTTCAGCTGCGGGTGTCAGTGTCTCTCAGCTCAACGATGGCAGCTGCCTGTGCCAGCTCAGCAGGTCCCTGCGCTGATTGGCACTGGTGAGGCTGCGCTGATGGGCACTGGTGATGGTGAGCTGATTCGGTGGTTCAGTGGGCCACTTGACTGGACTTGCCCCCCAGGCCTTAGGGCTGCCAGCCCTGCCCTGTTGGCCACCCCCCCTCTGCACTAACATAGAAGCATGACAGGTGCGGCAGGTCCATGCCTTCTCTAATATCACTGCACTGCCCCCTCCCCACACTGCCTGTCTTATTCTCACAAAACATGAAGCGCGACCGCTCTAGACAAAGGGCAGGACTTTTTAAGTTAAGAAGTGGGTGATTGGTTGCTAGGCAATGGGGCGGTCCCAGCAATAAATCACTCACTTTTAACGTGAAAAGTTCCGCCCGTTGTCCAGAGCGGCTAGGCTCCATGTCTTGTGTGAATAAGGTAGGGTTCTTTGGGGAGGGGGGAGTGCTGCGCTGTAAAGAAGTTTGATAGTGAGAGAGGACTGTGATGGGGCTCAGTCTGTGATTGGGGGGGTCAGTCTGTGATTTGGGGGTCAGTCTTTGATGGGGAGTCTGTCATGGGTCAGAACCAGTTTGTGATGGGGGGTCAGTCTGTGATGGGGGTCTGTAAAGGGGGGTCAGTCTATGATGGTGGGTCTGCTATGGGTCAGGTCAGTCTTTAATGGGGGTCTGTGATGGGGGCTCAGTCTGTAATGAGGAGTCTGTGATTTGGGGGGTCAGTCTGTGATGGAGGGTCAGTCTGTGATGGGAGGGGTCAGTCTGTGATGGGTCAGTCTGTAATGGGGGTCTGTGATGGGGGTCAGTCTGTAATGAGGGGTCTGTGATTTGGGGGGTCAGTCTGTGATGGGGGGGTCAGTTTGTGATTGGGGGGGTCAGCCTGTGATGGGTCAGTCTGTAATGGGGGTTTGTGATGAGGCAGGGGGGTATGTGACGTAAGGGGGGGCTAAGGACACTGATATAAAAGGGGTTGTGCTGTAAAAGGGGGTATGTGATGTGAAGGGGGGACTGAAAACACTGATGTAAAAGGGGGTCTGTGATTTCTGCACTAGCAAAACACAGGTCTCTGCAAGGGCAATAGAAAATAATTGTTTTCTATGTGTCCTGTTCACACTGCAACAGCACCACTGCGTGCTGAGCAGTGTGGTGAAAAATGCATACAGTTTCATGCACTGCAACTGAGCTGCGGTGCATAAAAATGAATGAAATGTATTTGCATAAAGAACTATTTACGATCATCTTTGGGTCAAGAAAGACTGAGCAGTTTAGCTTTACTTGCCATTGAGTCAGAACTTTTAAATACTTTGTCCTACGAAGATATTATCGATGAGTTTGCCAAAAGAAAAGTTAGAACTAAAAAATTGTAGGGAGTTTTTTACTGCTATAATCTTTAAAATACATTTTCTGCATTACAGAGTATTTTCAGTCTGTACAATTAAAGCCAGTTATTTTCAGTGTTCTTGTGTGTGGAGATATGTTTTTAATTGATCTATTGTAGCAGTCATCGATAAAGGACGAGAATGGTGGTGTGTGTGTGTGTGTGTGTGTGTGTGTGTGTGTGGGGGGCGTCATTGAAGGACCCGGCCTTGGGGCGGCAAAGGGAGTAAATCCGGGCCTGTTAACACCATTCACTAAGAGTGTCCTCTTCTGCAAGTTTCCTGCTTACCTTAAAACCTGTGCACTGTGCATATGCAGGTCAGTGTACATTTAGGACAGAAGGAGCGTTTATTGCAGAAAAGACATTCAGCATCTCTTCTGAAAATAAAATCAACCTGCCAGCAGTTTTTCACATTAAGGCTATAGTTCCACTTTACAGTACTGTAGCCTGTGAGGAACTCTAATGTTACTGACAGTTGCCCTATTCTGTATTCTATTTATAACTATTATGTTACTCACAGTTGTACACTTTATTCTTGCATTCTTTTTAGAGTGCTTATGTTACTGAGAGTTGTACTTTAAAGTGCAGCCAGTTTAGAACTTTTAGGGTACTGGAAGTTGTACTGTATATTTCACCTTTCCAATTAGATTTCTTATGTTACTGACAGTTTCTAACAGTTTTAATGCAATGCAGCCAATTAAAATTCTTATGTTTTTGATGGTTGTACCTTAAAATACTGCAGCAAGAGTGGAATTCCAATGATGCTGACAGTTGCACTTTAGGTTTATGCATTTTATTTCATAAAAACTTTTGTTGGTTTCAAACAGATTTAGCATTATCCATACAAGTCAATGGGAATTGATTGAGGCTGGTCAGAAGGAAGTCAAGTGCAAGTCAAATGCACCTGTCAATTAATTCTGAATGATCTCACAAGCATCTTAAAATGATAAAAAATTTTTTAAAAAATAACAAATTTTATTGTATATACATTAAAATACAACAATCATAAAGAAAGGGGGGGGGGTATTAAAAGGGCACCCTCCATCTATAAAGAGTCAACAGATACACAATACTATAGTATGAAGACAGAAAAATCACAGTATATTGCAAGGTACATAAGTACCATAAGTGTCCATAAGTGGGGACAAAGTGGGGTTATTTCTAGGGCTATAAGACACTTTCAATTTTAAATAGGATAAGAAATAGTACTGTAACCCTATTGAAATGGGGCTCACTGAAACCCCTTTGAACGATTTCCTCTCAGCTACCGTGTAGGGATCTGCTGACCTTTAGTGTTAGCTGCTAATATCACAGTGTTATGTATAATTTTGTAGTAGCACTTCCTGTCTCTTGAAGAATGGCTTAAAAAACCCAAGAAGGAGGAACTGGAGAGAAAGAGAAGCGCTAACACGACATGTCCATATACAGGCACTGCATTACTGCAATAAAGTATTTAATCCAGACCAGAAGCAGATACTATTGAGTAATTGTTGCTGTGTTTTGGCTGTTTAACTGTTGCTGCCCATAACTTGTGACAGACAAGTATTTAGCCTATTGTTATTATCTCACATGCACATTACCAGATAGCTAGGTCTCAGTCCTGTATGTATGTAGTGGTCACTTTCCATTATATTAGTAGGTAAACCCGTTTTTTGCAATATACAACGCCTGTTATTTTAGGTACCCTGACCCCTTTTGGTCTGGGATTTTGTAGCTAGTTTTAGCTTAGGGCTTGACAACCAGCATAGGTTACAGCCAGGTTAGGCATCCAATGGCAGCTTCTGGCAGTTGGAGGTCCAGTTGCATGCCAGAATAGAAACTTCTATGGCGGAACAAAAGAGCAGAATAGATAGGTTGACTTTGAGTTTCATTGCCACAGCACAGCTTCTGAGTGTGAAAAGCTGCATCCCAGGCTGATTGGAGAACTGTTGGAGGATCTCCCTATTACTGCTGATCTTGTCTTCAGATCTCCAAAACAAAGATGAACATCACATTGCAATAATCCTCAGGGCCCCTGCAACGGAACTTTCTTGCAACATTCATCTATATATACCCAGATATACAGTGCCTTGAAAAAGTTTTTATACCCCTTGAAATTTTCCACATTTTGTTATGTTACAATGAAAAACGTAAAATGTATTTTATTGGGATTTTATGTGATAGACCAACACAAAATGGCACATAATTGTGAAGTGGAAGGAAAATGATAAATGGTTTGCCAATTAAAAAAAAAAAAAAATACAGTAATACCACAGATTGCAAGTAACGTGGTTTACGAGCGTTACGCAATATGAGCTATTATTTTTTTAAAATCCTGACTCGGTTTGCAAGTATTGTCTCGCAAGACGAGCAGGATTTAAGCCAATGGGGTGTGCAGTACTGCATTTGGCCAGAGGTGCAGGGGCGCCGGTGACACTCAGAGCCGCTCAGATCCACTCGGATGCACGCGGAGCTGCTCAAAGTCACTCGGAAACACTCAGAAACACTCCCAAGTGTCTCTGAGCCTCTCCGAGTGTCTCCGAGTGCATCAGAGATGGCTCCGAGTGTTCTGAGTGTCTCCAGGACCCACCCACCTCTGCCCACAAGCGGTACTACATACAATAGCAGTAACTGTGGAACGAATTATCTGAGTTAACATTGACTCCTATGGGGAAACTCGCTTTGATAAATGAGTGCTTTGGATTACAAGCATTCTAATGGAACAAATTATGCTCATAATCCAAGGTACCACTGTATCTGAAAAGTGTGGCCTGCATTTGTATTCAGCCCCCTTTACTCTGATACCTCTAACTAAAATTGAATGGAACCAATTGCCTTCAGAAGTCACCTAATTAGTAAATAGAGTGCACCTGTGTGTAATTTAATCTTAGTATAAATACAGCCCTTCTGTGAAGCCTTCAGGGGTTTGTTAGAGAACCTTAGTGAACAAACAGCATCATGAAGAACGAGCAACACACCAGACAGGTTAGGGATAAATTTGTTTAAAGCAGGGTTAGGTTATAAAATAAAATCCCATATCTTATATTTCAGCGGATGTTACATAATATGTGATTTCAAATTCTGTTTTTTATTATTTTTTCTTGTTTTTCTTTTTTTGTATAAAACCAATAAAAGATTTTGAAAGTAAAAAATAAAATCCCAAGCTTTGAACATCTCACAGAGCATTGTTTAATCCATCATCCAAAAATGGAAAGAGTATGGCACAACTGCAAAACTACCAAGACATTACCATCCACCTGAACTGACAGGCTGGGCAAGGAGAGCATTATTCAGAGAAGCAGCCAAGAGGCCCATGGTAACTCTGGAGGAGCTGCAGAGATCCACAGCTCAGGTGGGAAAATCTGTCCACAGGACCACTATTAGTCGTGCACTGCACAAATCTGACCTTAAGGCCCCTTTCACACTGTGGCGGTGGTGGTGTCGGCGGTAAAACGGCGCTATTTTTAGCGCCGCTTTACCGTCGTTTTTGCGGCAGTATTCGGCCGCTAGCGGTGCGGTTTTAACCCCCACTGGCAGCCGAAAAAGGGTTAAAACCGCTCGCCTAGCGCCGCTACAGCGGCGGTATTGCCGCTCTGCCCCATTGATTTCAATGGGCAGGAGCGGTATAGGAGCGGTGAATACATCGCTCCTTCACCACTCCAAAGATGCTGTTTGCAGGAGTTTTTTTTCTCTCCTGCCAGCGCACCGCTTCACCGCTTGGAGAAACAGCAGCAGCAGTTTTAGGTCGGTTTGCAGGTGCTATTTTTAGCGCAATAACGCCTGCAAACCGCCCCAGTGTGAAAGGGGCATAATGGAAGAGTGGCAAGAAGAAAGCCATTGTTGAAATAAAGCCATAAGAAGTCCAGTTTTCAGTTTGCGAGAAGCCATGTGGGGAACATAGCAAACATGTGGAAGAAGGTGCTCTGGTCAGATGAGAGCAAAATTTAACTTATTGGCCTAAAAGCAAAAACTATATGTCTGGTGGAAAACTAACACTGCACATCACCCTGAACACCCATCATGAAACATGGTGGTGGCAGCATCATGTTGTGAGGATGCTTTTCTTCAGCAGGACCAGGAAAGCTGGTCAAAGTTGATGGGAAGATAGATGGAGCCAAATACAGGGCAATCTTAGAAGACAACTTGTTAGAGTCTGCAAAAGACTGGGGTGGAGGTTCACCTTCCAGCAGGACAAAAACCCTAAACATACAGCCAGAGCTACAATGGAATGGTTTAGATCAAAGCATATTCATGTGTTAGAATGGCCCAGTCAAAGTCCAGACCTAAATCCATCTGAAAATCTGTGGGAAGACTTGAAAATTGCTGTTCACGGGGGAGATGGGCGGAGCCTAGCAGAGCAGACATGCATTGTTAGAGCTCCACACCGCTGAGGAGAGAAGAGAAGGACAAAGCGGAGCCTGCAGGCTCAAAAGGTATCCATTTGAACCTTTTTGCCCCTGGGAACAAACTGTGAAAGTTTGGGCAGGAAATATGGTACTGGGAGGAAACCGTGGCAGAAATAAAAATCACCTGACAAAGAGCTCACAGGCACTCACTGCAGCTGAAGCAGCTTCAGTCACCTCACAATATACAGCATCAGGGCGCTCTCACAGACAGAAAATGTCACAGCAAGACTCTCCATTTGAGTCAGATACAGAACAAATCCTCTCACAAACTTCTCCATAAGCCTCCTCAGCATCCCCAGTAATATTATTACAATTTGAAAAGATGCTTCATAAGGCTTTAAAACAAACCTCAGACCGAATAACAAAAAGCCTAACCAAAGAAATAAGAGAGCTGGGAAACCGCACCGCAGCCTTAGAAATAAAAATGGATGAAATTGAAATTACAACCCAAGAAAATATAACAGAATTGGAACAATTAAAAGAAGAGAATTTAATACTTCAAACTAAGCTCGAAGATTACGAAAATAGAGCCAGACGTTCAAACTTGCGCATAAGGGGAATACCTGAAACTGTGACAGACCTGCAATCTACTATTACTGCTCTATTACAAGAACTAAAGTCAGATATCCCTATTGAACGTTTAGAACTGGACAGAGTACACAGAGCCCTCACAGCCAAAAAGAAAGATGGACCCCCACGTGATATAATCACAAAATTTCATTATTACAGAACGAAAGAACAAATACTAATTGCTGCAAGAGAAAAAAAGGAACTTAATTTTCAAGGACACAATTATCAAATTTTTGCTGACCTATCCCAACTTACTATTACTAAAAGACGATCCATGAAACCCCAACTAATGGAACTGCAACGCCACAACATTATGTATCTTGGGGTTTCCCCTTTTCAGTCAGATTTAACCACCAAGGTACAATTTACAGAAGCAGATCAGCAGATGAACTACAACAAACCCTTTTAAAATTAAATCTGACAGAACCCACAAGCAGCAACTCTCCCACATGCAGAAGAATGGCATCATCTTCACCTTCAGGCAGCACCCAGAAAATTCCAGAACAAAATGGGAATCATCATTCTCACAAAAGAGGCCGTTATGCCACATCATCCATGGACCAAGAAGATTCAATGGACTGACATCCTAATTCCTGATATCTCTTCATTTATTATACTAAGAGGTGGTTCTCTATAAAAAACCTGTATTTATAACTGAATGTAACTGCATTCTGATAGTCACACACTGTGTGGGATCATGTTACATTCCAGTTATATTTCTTATTGCTTCTGATTTATATAGCCTTAGAATATATAAGTGAAATAAGGAAATTCTTGTTCAGTTATATATTATCAGGTAATAACAATAGATTTATTACTTTTTAGGACAAATATGTTCAATAATCCAGAAGTAATGGAAGCTTTTTCTTTTTTTTTTCTTAAAACAAATATATTATTACCTAACTAGTTCCTAGAATTATGTTTTTGTTTATTCTAATCTAAGTTATTAACAGTACCTTTCTAACTGAATTATTTAGCCTAGGGCAAGACTAACCATATACAACCACCCTGGAATAAATAATTTCAACAAAAACTATATTTTGCACTCCAATTAATGAATCATCATTTTGATGTCTTTTGACATAGCACTTCTCTCCTGTAAGCGGAAGATCCGTGTACCCCCATTAGCCCTCCTCATTCTCCCAACCATATTATGTGGGAGTGTGACGAAGGCACTTATTCCTCTGAGAGAGATATTTATTCTCTTTCACGGGTAAATTGTGATTACTTGCAAAAAATAATTTATACAATATATCATCTAATCTCATATGTTTTTTGTTTACTCTTTACTCCAGAATTCACTGGTTTCTTTTCTATCTTTTCATCTCTTCAGTCCACACAGGTTGATCTGCGCAGTCAGCTCTGCATAACAAAAAGTAAGTCAAAACTATTTGATCTGTTGCCATGGCACCACTGAATATACTTTCCCTGAATGTTCAGGGAATAAATGTCCCTCAAAAAAGGACCAAAGCCTTCCGTACTTTCCATAACAAGAAGGCTCACATAGTATGCCTCCAAGAAACACACTTCACCAAAGATTCTACTCCAAAATATATTTCTCCTTTTTATCAACAAATTTACATGGCTTCTGCCTGTACCAAGCAAAGGGGAACTCTAATTGCATTTCACCGATCCACACCATTCACCTTATCATCAGAAATTAAAGACCCAGAAGGTAGATACCTGATACTCATGGGTTATATAATGGATACAGCAATCACGGTGATTTCCTACTACGCTCCTAACAAACAACCTACACCATTCCTCTCACATATATTACAAGTGATTAATATACACAAAATAGGAACAGTGATAATGTGTGGGGATTCGAACCAGGTCCTCCTCCCATTTCTAGATAAATCACCTTTTACACCATCCAAAATAACCTCTAGATTACCTTTTTCTCAACTTCTTTCCAAATACAATCTGGTAGATTCGTGGAGAGAAAGTAACCCAATGAAAAAGAAATTCACTTATTTCTCGCACCCTCATCAAACCTTCACCAGAATAGATCATATTTTTCTAACAATAGGAATGATACCAGAAATTATTGCATCAGATATAATTCCGATTCCGTGGTCTGACCATAATGCAGTATACACTACTATAGCCTCAGCCATACCAAAAGCACATGACCCAACGTGATACTTACCGGTCATAATGCTCAAACATTAACAAAATAGCAGCAACGCTGCTAGGATGACCATAAAATTTATTCACTCTCTATTAGTAATGATATTATAAAGTGTTTGCTGCCTCTCCTCTAAATAAGAGTTTCTAGCCGTAGCCAATAGCATATACATATAAAATGAAAATTCTATCCCTGGGGTGGTCTATGAGATGGGCCTCCCAGGGACAGAATAGACAGCTACTTCTGGTCAGAAAGGGCACTCTACACACTTATATAAAAAAGTTTAGTAACACATTTTATTATGGTGATATACACCCAAATTATTGATTTAAAAAACAGTCAAGTTGCTTCCTTAAAAGCTGATACAAAAGTATCTTCTAACAATATGTTATTCAAAACTATACTGACACTTTAACTATGTTGCAAGTGACTGACATCCGACAGACAATACTCACAAAGAACAATCAACAAAAAACATATAATGCAGGCGCCTGAAGTTTACCACTACTGATTGGCAATCCCAGTGGGCCAATCGCCTCTATGTTTTAATTTTAAATGATTATTATTGGATCAAAGCCAATTCTTTAGTTAGTTACGGGGGTGCCGAGCAGTAGTGATCCCCGGGGGATATAATTTATGTTCACTGAGTTGGCCGGGGTTTTGGTGGAAAGAGTGGGGGGCGGTAATTGGGGCGGTAAAAAACCGATTGTATTGCTAAATTGTCTTAGATCGAGCTGGGTCCTCTAAGTTACAATGGGGAGTCCTCTTTGAGCTGATCCATGAAGGGGAAAAAGTAAGTATAGGTATGTAAGGGATTGCTCTAAGTTCAGATCCTCTTTAATCTCTGTTATTGCCGTACTTAGCTATTATCTTCATGGGAGCGGAGTGCTGTAATTCCAAAATTGGACAGGTGAGGGTAAGGCTGGATTGCCTTAACTGTTGCTAATTACTGAAGGGTTCTCTGAAAAGTTCATTCAAAACCCATCCGTGAATAAATGCAAGTGATTATATAAGACCTTAATTCACTTTGACTCGCTGATTAGATAAAATAGATGTGCTTCCTTTATATGACTACTCAACAATAATGAGAGGGGCATTAAATTGTTAGTCCCCTATTTCTTTGATCATATAGGTATTAACACAATCTATGGATAAAGCAGAGTATCGATGGGTAAATGTCTGTCTTATTAGCAAAACACGGGATACTTTGGGTTAGATGAAAAAGATATTGTGGTTACTTTACCAGTTTCTTTTCTTGTGTGGACTTCTGTGAAGTAAACCTCTTATCTCTCCTTGCTGTTCGTGTTTAAATTGTAAAACAGCTACTGATAAGTGTCAGTTCACGGAGATCAGGTCTTCACTTGTCCCGCTGTTCAAGATAACTGGTGATTTGCAGGTAAATCGAAAGCTCTCCCAGTTATTAGCCGCTCATCTGTCACTTTTCTGGATGTTTTTCCAGCTAATCGCTCTTCAGTGGTGAGGCATCTGTTGATGAGTTTTGAGTCCTTGCTGTTTGATCGTGATATACCTTGTATACCTGTATAGATGGTCATATATACACCGATCCGATGGACGATTTTAGTTGCTCCCAGCTTCCGCTGTACTTCCGTTTGATTTCTGCTCCAAGTGGGCTTGCTAAAAGCTCTTCTTTTGTTGGTATCCTATATATAGTAGGACCCTGCTACACCGCTCCTCCGCTACCCGGCATTTAATTCAGGGGTCACTTCACATGGCTGCCTTGCCTGCTGTTAACGTTAACAGCAGGCAAGGCAGCCATGTGAAGTGACCCCTGAATAACAAAAAGTAAGTCAAAACTATTTGATCTGTTGCCATGGCACCACTGAATATACTTTCCCTGAATGTTCAGGGAATAAATGTCCCTCAAAAAAGGACCAAAGCCTTCCGTACTTTCCATAACAAGAAGGCTCACATAGTATGCCTCCAAGAAACACACTTCACCAAAGATTCTACTCCAAAATATATTTCTCCTTTTTATCAACAAATTTACATGGCTTCTGCCTGTACCAAGCAAAGGGGAACTCTAATTGCATTTCACCGATCCACACCATTCACCTTATCATCAGAAATTAAAGACCCAGAAGGTAGATACCTGATACTCATGGGTTATATAATGGATACAGCAATCACGGTGATTTCCTACTACGCTCCTAACAAACAACCTACACCATTCCTCTCACATATATTACAAGTGATTAATATACACAAAATAGGAACAGTGATAATGTGTGGGGATTCGAACCAGGTCCTCCTCCCATTTCTAGATAAATCACCTTTTACACCATCCAAAATAACCTCTAGATTACCTTTTTCTCAACTTCTTTCCAAATACAATCTGGTAGATTCGTGGAGAGAAAGTAACCCAATGAAAAAGAAATTCACTTATTTCTCGCACCCTCATCAAACCTTCACCAGAATAGATCATATTTTTCTAACAATAGGAATGATACCAGAAATTATTGCATCAGATATAATTCCGATTCCGTGGTCTGACCATAATGCAGTATACACTACTATAGCCTCAGCCATACCAAAAGCACATGACCCAACGTGATACTTACCGGACATAATGCTCAAACATTAACAAAATAGCAGCAACGCTGCTAGGATGACCATAAAATTTATTCACTCTCTATTAGTAATGATATTATAAAGTGTTTGCTGCCTCTCCTCTAAATAAGAGTTTCTAGCCGTAGCCAATAGCATATACATATAAAATGAAAATTCTATCCCTGGGGTGGTCTATGAGATGGGCCTCCCAGGGACAGAATAGACAGCTACTTCTGGTCAGAAAGGGCACTCTACACACTTATATAAAAAAGTTTAGTAACACATTTTATTATGGTGATATACACCCAAATTATTGATTTAAAAAACAGTCAAGTTGCTTCCTTAAAAGCTGATACAAAAGTATCTTCTAACAATATGTTATTCAAAACTATACTGACACTTTAACTATGTTGCAAGTGACTGACATCCGACAGACAATACTCACAGACAATACTCACAACGTTAACAGCAGGCAAGGCAGCCATGTGAAGTGACCCCTGAATTAAATGCCGGGTAGTGGAGGAGCGGTGTAGCAGGGTCCTACTATATATAGGATACCAACAAAAGAAGAGCTTTTAGCAAGCCCACTTGGAGCAGAAATCAAACAGAAGTACAGCGGAAGCTGGGAACAACTAAAATCGTCCATCGGATCGGTGTATATATGACCATCTATACAGGTATACAAGGTATATCACGATCAAACAGCAAGGACTCAAAACTCATCAACAGATGCCTCACCACTGAAGAGCGATTAGCTGGAAAAACATCCAGAAAAGTGACAGATGAGCGGCTAATAACTGGGAGAGCTTTCGATTTACCTGCAAATCACCAGTTATCTTGAACAGCGGGACAAGTGAAGACCTGATCTCCGTGAACTGACACTTATCAGTAGCTGTTTTACAATTTAAACACGAACAGTAAGGAGAGATAAGAGGTTTACTTCACAGAAGTCCACACAAGAAAAGAAACTGGTAAAGTAACCACAATATCTTTTTCATCTAACCCAAAGTATCCCGTGTTTTGCTAATAAGACAGACATTTACCCATCGATACTCTGCTTTATCCATAGATTGTGTTAATACCTATATGATCAAAGAAATAGGGGACTAACAATTTAATGCCCCTCTCATTATTGTTGAGTAGTCATATAAAGGAAGCACATCTATTTTATCTAATCAGCGAGTCAAAGTGAATTAAGGTCTTATATAATCACTTGCATTTATTCACGGATGGGTTTTGAATGAACTTTTCAGAGAACCCTTCAGTAATTAGCAACAGTTAAGGCAATCCAGCCTTACCCTCACCTGTCCAATTTTGGAATTACAGCACTCCGCTCCCATGAAGATAATAGCTAAGTACGGCAATAACAGGGATTAAAGAGGATCTGAACTTAGAGCAATCCCTTACATACCTATACTTACTTTTTCCCCTTCATGGATCAGCTCAAAGAGGACTCCCCATTGTAACTTAGAGGACCCAGCTCGATCTAAGACAATTTAGCAATACAATCGGTTTTTTACCGCCCCAATTACCGCCCCCCACTCTTTCCACCAAAACCCCGGCCAACTCAGTGAACATAAATTATATCCCCCGGGGATCACTACTGCTCGGCACCCCCGTAACTAACTAAAGAATTGGCTTTGATCCAATAATAATCATTTAAAATTAAAACATAGAGGCGATTGGCCCACTGGGATTGCCAATCAGTAGTGGTAAACTTCAGGCGCCTGCATTATATGTTTTTTGTTGATTGTTCTTTGTGAGTATTGTCTGTCGGATGTCAGTCACTTGCAACATAGTTAAAGTGTCAGTATAGTTTTGAATAACATATTGTTAGAAGATACTTTTGTATCAGCTTTTAAGGAAGCAACTTGACTGTTTTTTAAATCAATAATTTGGGTGTATATCACCATAATAAAATGTGTTACTAAACTTTTTTATATAAGTGTGTAGAGTGCCCTTTCTGACCAGAAGTAGCTGTCTATTCTGTCCCTGGGAGGCCCATCTCATAGACCACCCCAGGGATAGAATTTTCATTTTATATGATAATGCTCAAACACCCACTACATCAGATGGCCATTGAACAAGCTTTAAAGGAATACACATCAATTAATAATACAACAGACATCTCCCCAATAACACTGTGGGAAGCTCATAAGCCTGTCTTGCGTGGTACAATACAAAGACAAATGGCACTATTTAAACGGGAACGCAAAAATCTAGCAAAAAAACTAGAACTCAGTTTTAATGCAGCCTACATATCATTCCAAGATAATTCATCTCAGAGTACAAAATCTCATCTGGAAAAATCTAGATTGGAATACGATCTATTTCTCACTGAGTCAGTTGATAAATCCCTCAAACGCTCAAAACACAATTTCTACATGAATACAAACAAACCAGGTACATATTTGGCTCGGGCATTAAATTCAACTAACAAATCTTTCAAACCAATACGTTTGAAATTATCAAAAAATGTTTATACTTGTAATCCAGTTAAAATAGTCCATAAATTTCACTCACATCTCGCAACTTTATACAAGACAAACAATGAATTTAATCCTACAGAGGCTGAATCCTTCTTCTCAAAAATAACCTTACCTGAGTTATCTCAGAATCAAAAAAGCAGTTTGGATGAGCCTATAACTATAGATGAAGTTGCTAACGCCATAAAAGACCTAAAACTTAACAAAAGACCAGGCCCAGACGGCTACTCGGCTTTATACTATAAAACATTCTCAGAAATACTCTCTCCCATTCTCACTGAAACTTTTAACAAACTTCTAGATGGACATTCTTTTCGGCAAGAAACACTAATGGCAATTGTTTGTATGATCCCAAAACCCCTTTCTGATGATACTTCCTGTGTGAATTATCGGCCTATCTCTCTGTTAAACCTTGATATTAAATTATTAGCAAAAATAATAGCAAAACGCCTCAATAGCATTTTAGAAAATTAATACATAGAGATCAAGTAGGCTTCATGCCAAATAGACAGGCAGGCGATAATATACGCAGGGCAGTGTTATTGGCACATATTGCTAAAAAACGGAAAATCCCTTTATGTTTTCTATCTCTCGATATTAAGAGGGCATTTGACACAGTATCCTGGCAATATATGCAATATTCATTACAAAAATGGGGTTTTGGACCCCACTTTTTAACATGGATCAAAGCATTATATAATAAACCCAAAGCCTATATAAAATATGCTGGATACAAATCTGATGCCTTTAATATCGAAAGAGGTACCCGACAGGGTTGCCCATTATCTCCCTTATTATTTGCCCTTATACTCGAACCCATGGCCCAATACATCAGAACAAACCAAACTATAACTGGCATTGAAGTAGGAGGTATTACACACAAATTATGTATATTTGCAGACGATATATTACTTTTTCTATCATCACCACAGGTCTCTGGTCCTAACTTAATACCAGCTCTTGATGGATTTGCAGCCCTATCCGGCCTTATGATTAATCCTAAGAAATGCCTAGTGCTTAATATTTCGCTCACAAACATGGAATTGATCCCGGCTAGGGCTGCACTCCCATTCACATGGGCAGAAAAATCAATCCCATATCTTGGAATTCATTTAACAGCATCTCATTCTGACTTATTCTCAACCAGTTATCCTCCTGTATTAAGACAGATCACAAATCTAATAAAACAATGGTCGCAACTTCCTTTATCCTGGATAGGGAAGATTAATGCAATCAAAATGACTATTCTACCCAAATTGCTTTATCTATTCAGAGTCCTCCCTATTCCAATTCCTTCCTATTTTTTAAGAATAGTACAAAAAAGAGCAACTTCGTTTATATGGGGCTCTTCTAAACCACGTATACCTATACACACACTACATCTTCCCAAAAATAAAGGAGGCCTGGGATACCCTAATTTTACTAACTACTACAGAGCAGCACATTTGGCCAGTCTGTCCAAATACCATGCAAAACAGGAAATCCCATTATGGGTATTTATAGAGGCTTCAGAAAATGACCCTCTATTAATATCAAACTTATTATGGCTTGATCCTAAAGACCGCTTTAAAATTCATAATCCCATAACTAAACACTTCTTATCTCTCTGGGATAAACTAAAAACCAAATATCAGTTACAATCTCCACACAATCCTCTCCTTTCTTTTATCAGAAATCCGGCCTTTTATCCGGCATGGATCTACCCAAATTCTTTTAAAGCTTGGACAACATCAGGCATTCAGACACTAAATGACTTCATAGCATCTAAATCATTCCTTTCATTCCCATCGCTTAGAGAAAAATATGATCTACCAAACTCTGAGATATTTAGATATCTCCAAATCAAAAATTTCTATACACCATTCCTAAAGGGGGATATACCATTATCCCAATTATCCATTTTTGAATCAATCTGTACAAAAGATCCATTTGCTAAAGGTACAATTTCATCACTTTATAATCAATTATATGGAGTAGCAAATCTTAATAGACCCTCTTACGTTCAGAGGTGGGAGGAGGACCTGGGACGAACTTTAGAAGACACGGACTGGTCTAACATATGGCTCACATCTAAGTCATCTTCACCCAACATTTTAGCACTGGAGACAAATTATAAAGTCCTAACTCGTTGGTACCTTGTACCCGCTAAAGTGGCAAAATATTCACCTAATACCTCAGCTCTTTGTTTTCGAGGATGCCCAGAAATAGGCACACATTTACACATATGGTGGACGTGCCCAGTAATCCAAACCTTCTGGAAGGAAGTCTTCGTGATTGCATCTAAAATATTTAAAAAAATAATACAACCAGATCCATATATAACTTTACTTAATCTAAAACCGGAATGGTTAACACTCTCTCAATTCAAACTTATGATCCAACTAATAACGGCTGCAAAACAAACAGTGGCCAAGGCATGGAAATCTCCTACATTGGTACTAGCAGAAACAATTCACAGAATGAATAATACAATGTCCCATGCTAAGATGGTAGCCATCGATCAAAATCAAATTCCAAAATTTGAAAAACTTTGGCATCCTTGGATAAAACAACAGTTCCTGTCAAACTTCAATGACTCTGTCCTGTTGCCATGGTAACAGATTAAATGACTTACAGAGACACCCATTCTAAGGCTTCAAAGAGAACTAAAAAGAATAATAAACTGACGAGCGGGACAACCTTGTGGACCATACCTCTACCTTTCTACCCTTTTTCTTCTTTCTCTTTCCTTTTCTCCACCTTACGATTAAAGCTCATTATCAGAATTTATTTGACCTATATACACTCTACCTATAAACAATATGTATAGTAGGTATAAATCATTTAAATACCTACAAAAGTAACTAAGGAAATGATATATGTCTTTAATTTAGGTTTACGTGAACCCAATGTTTAATATTTGAAATTTCATGATATTTACCTATATAAACCCTACTGTAAAACAATGAGCTTACTTTATAGATCCTTGTAAACTTACTTTATGTATCTTTATAATATTGCATACTCAATAAACTTCTTTTGACAAGGAAAATTGCTGTTCACAGATGCTCTCCATCCAATCTGACAGAGCTTGAGCTATTTTGCAAAGAAGAATGGGCAAAAATTGCACTCTATAGATGTGCAAATCTGGTAGAGACATACCCAAAAAGACTTGCAGATGTAATTGCAGTGAAAGGTAGTTCTACAAAGTATTGACTGACTACAATTGCATGCCACACTTTTCAGATATTTATTTGTAAAACATTTTGAAAACCATTTATCATTTTTCTTCCACTTCACAATTATGTGCCACTTTGTGTTGATCTATCACATAAAACTCAATAAAGCACATTTATGTTTTTGGTTGTAACATGACAAAATGTGAAAATTTCAAAGGATATGAATACTTTTTCAAGTCACTGTATGTGCACAGGACTCCTATTGGTCCCTTTGCTGATAATATCTATTTGTATATTGGATGTAGGTTCTATTATTAATCTTTTCTTAGATAAAGCTTGTATTATTTCCATACTGGTGTAGATATATATATGCCTGTGGTTCATGTTATACACAGGTTGCAGTAGTTCCTCTGCTCCCAATAACTTTAAAAGAGAAGTTTGGGATTCTTAAAAAAAAATTATATTCACCTAGGTAGATGCAGCATTGGTCTGATGCTGTATTTGTCCCTTACTGGCAATGCTGAGAACTGAGCGACCAAACACCTTTGATCGCTCAGCTTCAGGTCTTTGGGCTGCAGAGAGCTGGTTACTGTCAATCACTGGAACTCTGCTCTGCCCCTCCAATGCTCACTGGAGTGCTGGGCTAGGGAAGGGAAGGAGTGGCTGGCTCAGTCTCCCGGCAGCCCAGCTGAGAGGCTGAGCCAGATGCTGGCCCAGGCATCTGGGTGGATCCCGACTGTAAAGTCAAGATCTTTCCTCAGCCTGGATCGGCTATACTTCTCCCTTAATTAGAAAACTGATTAATTTCCCAGGAGGGAATTCCCTCTGTTCACAGAATCTCTGTGCTGGGTGGAGGCATTGGCAATTTTATTATCAAACATACTTTTCCACTTAGCGAAGGTCCTGGCTCTGTTATTTACCTACAGGTTTAGTGCAATATCCTATATGGGGACGGTCATTTCTCATAAACCCCCCAAAAGGGGGTTACACTTGTTCTTTGGACAAGTATAAAAGGCTGGATTTTCCATTACTTTCTGTTTTAGTGACAATGTTTACCAAGATAAATAGAAAGGGGGATAGCGAGACAACAGACTGCAATAAAATTCTGAGAGAGCGAAGTTCCCTTTCCTACAACATCCACAACTAAAATAAAATGACTCCTTTAACCTTGGCTTCAAGTCAGTCAGGTTTGAGTTTACACAGGCTAAGGACTCTCTTCTTGCCCTCTATAGGGTGCCAAGGTCTGACAATTGGCTGGCTATTCACAGGAAAAAGGAAAAGAGTCATGCTTCCCCATAATTGGGAAGTATCTGGTGTTTTACTTTGCTCCAGCAGGTGAATGGAGTGGTGGGAGAGAGAGGGGAAGTGAAGGTTCACTTTAACCTAGTTAGTTCCAAAAAGTAAACTTATCACTTAAAAGGTTTGAGCTGATACATACCTTATGCATTTGAAACTAATTGTATTAAAACACTTCCAAAAACACACTGCCTAACACGCTATGATCCCCCAGTAACACCATATACTAGTTAGTCTGCATTTAGGCCAGAATGTTTGTATTTGAAACTTGTTCATTAAAGTATGAGGAAGTTTTAACTGTACAAGCTCTGGATGTTGGATTGTTTTAAAAGCCTGGATGCTGTTCATTAGTGATTATCCAGATATCCTGTTCTTTGTGATCTATACCACCAGACAGGACTCAGTTTCAGTTATGTGCTGACTTAGGCCGCTTTAGTTGTTCTACCCTCCTTGACCTCAGCTCTTCATTGCAACATAACTCTAAACACCTCCCCTTATATAAATATATTAATGCCAAATGTGACCAAATGTTATTCGCTTGAATGTTTCCTCAAGCAAAACTTACATAGGAAAAATAAATCTAGAAATGTAATAACAATTTCTTATGATAATGTGCCATCCTCTCCTGTTTATGTCCTGGCTAGGCCAAGCTTTGTTCTGCTTTTGTGCTAATCCAGCAATGTAACCAGATCCTGGTAAGATTTGGGTATCGCTCAGCATACATATACAATGAACGATGCACATCAGAAAAGATCATTACAGAGTCTGAAGCCAGTCTGTTTGATCCTCTTTTCTGATTCTTCCTTTCTTGCACAGTTCCCAAACCATCTCCTGATAGAACTGGTGTGTAGAGTTAGGTGTGTATTGCTAGAGAGGTTTTTTTTCTTGGGAGAGTGCATGTGATCATCACAGGGTCAATCAGCACTGTCCAGACAGAGGGTCAGGGGTCCTGCAGCCTCATGGGACAATCAGGAGAAAATGAAAACTCCTCCTACAAGCTTTAACCAGTCCTCTGCTAGACACTGATAGAAGCCACAAGACTGCTCTAACTGTTCTGTGTACTGTGGGAGACCTGATATAGTGAAAGCAGGGTCCTGGGTTTAGTAACACTTTAATCACTTTTTTATACTATAACTTTGTAACAAGTCACAAATGGAGAAGCAGCAGGAGGCTAATCTGTGTAAGGTTTGTGTACACATAGCCCTAAAAGGCAGCTGGGTTTCAATGACTATTACATGTAGGGGAAGAATTTTAGCCCCGGAAAAGAAAGCTAACTGTGGATAATGCTTGAACAAAGATAGCGCTGGACTTCTATGAGGACAAAAGGAAAGAAATAATAAATATACAGTACACATCCAAAATAATCACTTCACCTCAACTAACCCTGCAGCTTCTGTGCACCTCAGCTTCATTCTCTTTGCTGCTTCGCCACTGCAGCCTCCGGTATACTTTAGAAGCTCTACAGCTCCTACAGAACCCACGGCCTCAGCTGCATCCACAGGTTTCACTGCACCATCTCTGCATTTGCAGTCTCCACTGCATCCACAATCCGGTCCTCCACTGCAACCTTTTCTGCACCTGCAGTCTCTGCTACATCAACAGTCTGGACCTTCATTGTGTCATCTCTGCAACCATAGTCTGAACCTCCTCTGTGCCAGCTTTGCACCTGTAGCCTATAGACACACTCCTGCTTCCAGCTGCCCAGTGTTTCTCTCACACTCTGGTTCCTTGTTACTTGGCACATTCCCTCCTCTGCATGTACAGGTATCATTTGCATGACCTGGGTGTAGCCAGGAGTTGAGCCCAAACTCCTATAAGGGGTGCCTGATGGAACACTAGCTACCTCTTAGATTCCACTCTCTGAGAAAGAGGCCACAGAGAGTAGCCAAAACTTAATTTTAATTTGAGACAGGTGTAGTGTACTGAGTTACATAAAATAGTACATGCACCTTTTTTAGTGCTTAAAGGCAGCCCATCTGAAGTTAAATGGGCTGTGTAAAAGTGTTAGTTTCTAGAGTACAGTGTTATCCTCATATAGGGTGCCTTAGTAACAGCTGCTACCTCTTGACTGATATGATTATATGTATCCAGTCAGAGGGTAGAGTGGTTTGGGTGCAAGAATACAGGACAGGACTAGGGGGTGTCTTCGCAGCGGAAGTTGTTCATTTGTAGCACTGCGAGACACACCCATGATCAATGGGAGGCTGGTGAACACACAGGAGTTCTGGGTTCATTAAGCTCCTCCTGTAGTTGGTGTTGGTAAAGGAAGGTCACATGCGCTGCCTAACGAATCTCAAACTATTATGGGATTGAGGCTTGGAATGGCACATGCTCACTCAGTTACACAAATCAAACCGAAGCTTGACTAGCACTCCGAGCACCATCTTGGAAATTATATTCGAAGTAGGAAGTGTCACTGATAGAAGACAATCAGTGATTAATGATTTTAATAGATACTACTATATAACCGCAGTGAAAGATGGGACAGTCATACTCCAGACGATGTCTTATCAGATGAAACATGTCGAGTTGATGTTCATCTAACAGCTGCGTTCGATTACTATGGTTTATTCGATTTCATGATGACATGCCTGTTTTCTTCCTCTAGGATGTAATTTTTTTTTAATAAATTCAATATAAATGGTTTTACACTATGTGGAGATTCTTTTTGCTTCTATGACAATTGACCTACTGAGTGAGAAGTTTACCGTGACTGATGTGGGAACGGATAATGGATCTGCTACACAGTTTTAAAGTCTGGGAGAGCTTAGTTCCCTGATACCCATCTGACTCTATGTTAATAACATTTGAGTCCACACTATCCGGTAAGCACATTTGAACCTATATACTGGTGATGGCTTACACACCGTGGTGATCTTTGGAATATAAAGGCTTTCTTCTATCAATATGGAAGTTTGATACACTTTGGGTTTTTAATATTTATGAGCATTTTTCTTTTTGATGTCAAGTATGGTCTATAATTTATATACATACAGTAAGTGAATGGTTCAATCTGGATAGGATTGTGTGATACATCATTTGTCTGATCAGTATACAGTATGTCACTTTCTGAATAAGTCACTGCATATTAATGTACATGTATAGTGCAGCACTTTTTAACTTTCTATAATCATGCATATTGTTTGTCATATCGTGGTGTTTGCAGCTGTTTAATCTATAGGTCTATAGCACAGTATACTATTGTAACTTAAGAATACAAGACAGTTGAAATTTTACTGTGCCATGATATAGTCTAGAATATGGGCACTCCTTATTGTGGGAAAGCACGGTATTAATAGTTGTGTTCCCCTGGGGGTCCCATCAGCACTCCCGATGGAGATATTATTAAGAGGCACATTTCTTTAGCTGTAAAAATAGAGAGAGAGAACAAGAATCTTAAAAGTTATGCTATAGGTAAGGGACTAAATAGTGAAATGCTTGCCAAAATACTAGTAAAGTTTTCTTTTCTTTTTCTTCACTCCAACATGTTAATATCACTTTATTTAATAGCACCACCCAAAGATCCAATAAGGGTACATATTAGAAAAGGTCTATTTAAAGCAGAGAAAAAGAGTGTGAAGTTAATGATACAGCCTAGGTCTTTTTCATGAGAAGTAGGCATAGACTATTGGATGAGTCTGGTTGTTATTAAACCAGAGGGGCTTGGGTAATCTTTTGACATAATATATATATATATATATATATATATATATATATATATATATATATATATATATATATATATATATATTCCTCGAGAAAATCTAGGGATGATTAATTCTATCTCTTGCTGAGATTTTTCTGTGGTAAGTGCACATTAAGGATTTGGATGCACTAAAGCAAAGTGACCCAAGTAAAATGAGTGTAGAGTCTCTGGTAAAATAATTGTGAATACATTGAGTTGCATCATGAGGATGTTATTGTGCCTTATCAGTATGAATGATAGTTTCAGACCTACTACCCTGTTTGGGACTTACAACCCCATTACAAACCCCACTTCACGTTAACATGCTGCATGTGCTAAGGCAGCACAACAGTGTTAACTTCTTCTAAAACAAAATCTCTGCTCCTCACTTGTCCCTCTTTATGTTTTGTAAGTATGGACCTGTACAAAAAAAAAAATATTATTTACCTACTAAGAGTGTTATACTGCACTTGGTTATTTCCTGGTTATAAGAGATTCTGAGAATTTTTAAGTTTCCAACTTGCAAATGTAATTTCATTCCCTATAAACTAAGAGTATATTAGTGGCAGGTGAGTCAAGTAATATAAAAAAGGTTTAATGATATACAGTAATATCCGTTACCAGATGCTAGCATGCTATATTGGTCAAATGTAATCAGAAAAAACAGATGTTTTCATCGGCACAAAATTCAATAACATAAATAAACACTTCTAGGGATTATTGGTTTCTGCTTAAACAATGTTACCTTCATGAAGTGCTGCTTCCCACTAAATTTACAATATAACCCTAGTATAAAGGATTCATCAACGTCAGAGCATTTTTCTATAACTCCAGAGCAAAAAAAAAATGTGTGTCTTCTAAAATATCAATAATAGTTAACACCAAGTTGTGTGCTGTAAGAAAATTTGTACATGTGGTATTTCTGGTCCATCGATCTGTATTTTCCATCAAAGCCTGTTTATTGGGGTAAATCATGACACCTGTAACAGAAGCCCAAAATTCCTCCTTACTGTGTGTGCGCAATTGCATATTAAAACATGTTTTGCATTGTAATAAAGCCTAACACTGTTAGGTAACTATATGTTTACAATTAAAAAGAAAACTTTTTGAGAATAATATGGAGGCAGCCACTGCTGAGTTAGATACCTGGCTGAGTTTACTACCTGGCTGGCCCTAGCTTAATAACTTGTGAAGACAATGACCCTTTGCAAGCATGCAGCAGGTTAGGTGCATACTTATTTTGGGTCAATGAAAGCAAATTAACTGGCAATGGAAGACTGCATGTTCTCACTCAATGGATTTTAGGTCAATTTAGGCTTCCTCGAGGTGAGACCTCCAGGCTTGAGTTCAAACGTGTGCACAGCTGCAGAGAGAATTGTGTGAGGGTCCCAAAATGTTGTATTTTCAATGTATTTTGTACTGTAGAAAATGCAACATGAGAACTGAAATAGCATACTATGTGACAGAAGTAGTAACACTACAAGTAAAACTATCACCACAAAAATTTCCAAAAGGTATAGAAAGACAGCAATTGGTTCTGCTGATCATATTCAGGAGCACTACTGTGAACATGGGGCAGTGTTCTGCATGGACTCAACATCAACTGCTCATAAAGTATGTTAGAGCTCTGAAGGAAGTTGCTGTTGAAAGTCTTCCCTCTGTTATGCTGTTATTAAAGGTCTGAACAGAGAGAAGTCTCAACTTGTGATATGTTCTTTGATGTCTAGTCATGTCACAACTGTCAGTGGAGTGATAGCCCCATCCTGCTCTAAAAGGGAATGTGCGCCTAAAATCTTTAATACTTAAAGGTCAATATAATAAGGTGAGCGATTACTCCTAGGGGTTGGTGGTAGTTTTCCCCTCGATAAAGCATTGTGGCTTTATCACCTGTGGAAGATTTGAAGGGACTTTTTGATATGGTAGTAGTGTGTTAGGGACACTTATGTGAATCATCACAAAGGTTGCTGACCACGTCCAGACATCAAGCACTTTTTACAGTGTAAAATAATAGATTTTTACCTGGTAGCATTCGTGTCATTTATTTAAGCATAGTTTTTATGGGTTATGATTTTTATTTTATTGTACATTAGAAATCATGTTTATTGATTTATGATTTCATATTATAATAGTGTAGCATATTTTATATTCATTATTTAGGTGTTTTTTCTTATATGAGGATTTCCAGTTTTTTGCCTGCAGCTCATTTGCAAGTGTACCTGAGGTTTTCTTCTCTAATAAAACCTAGGTTAATGAGTTTGTAAACTTTTATTACATATTTATAAATTTTATATGTTTATATGTGATTTTTATATAAATAAGTTATTTGTGCTTGTACTCTTTCTATATTACCTGGTTGATCCTGCCAGTTCCCCACTTCCTGGTTAAAAACTGACCATGATAGCTTGGAAGCAGATCCCTGCTAGCATGTTCAGTTTGCGTCTTATGTCCTCCCATTCTTAGATACAGAAAGGCTGTGCAAGAGCAGTGTGCCTGTATCTTTCTTGAACAGTGTGCAGCCACACCCTCCCTCCGCCCGTCCCACCTATCTTATTTGACAGTGGCTTCCCCAGCCTTGCAGGTCACGTGATTGTGAAACAAAGTGTTGCGCTAAAAGTATAGATTAATTCCTCATAATTCATTAAAACATTTAAACAAATTACAGAAAATACACTTAAACATTGATTAAAGGTGAAAAAAAAATGTCCATAGAAAATCCCGCAACCAAGAAAATTACTGTATTAGACGTGCATCGATATGAAATCTTCATAGTTTCCAAAATGTGCCAATAACATTCACCAACACCCAAGAAATAGTTAAGGTGTGGGCTTACCAGACCACAGTGACCCCCTTATTCAGAGCTCAATGATATTAGGCAGTGGCTGTAACACCTCTCTCACATGGAATGCCAAGGTAGACGTCTGAACCAAGTAATGAGTATCCTCCTCCAGCTCTCTAATGACTCAAATCCATGTGGGAACAAAGGGATAAACACTCATCATTGTGTAATATATTAAAATCCAAGTTTATTATATTAAAATCGCACTTACATAAATAGGTAAACTACGTGCATTGTAGGAAATCCTGGCCGACAATCCGATCATTACAATGGTCAAGTGATTGCTTGTCCTTGGTCAGCGCATGGCGAACCTGCAGGTGGCTGTGCCCACATCGATGGGCATTTATGTCATTTGCCGAAATGATGTTTACCTCCTTGCATTTGTTTCCCTTGGAAGCGCTGATGCTCGGCAGCAAACATCACTTCGAGAAGTGACGCACATGCCTATTGATGTGGACATGTTTGCCTGCAGTTCCATGATACACTGAGCTAGGAAAAGTGATCACGTGACCTGCATCTTTCAGAATGCAAAAAAAAAATGTCAGTATCGCTCCCGGATGGGCAGAGCAATCCCCGTGTGTATTGGGTGGTCTATCACCTCTTTGCAGCCGTAGCCCTCAGGACTAGTTGCAAAGACCTGTAGGTGTTTCTCTAGTAGTTGATGAAGGAGACATTGCTGAGGCAGAGTGTAAACCTGAAAGGGGATAGCCATTTGCACCAGAAGCTGTCAGTATTGTTTATCGTTCAGGGAGGTCATGGCAGATGGCAACGGTGCACAAATGGCTTCTACCCCTGGTTGGGCACTAGAGATGCAGGGACTGGGAACAACATAGAGGTCTGTGATGGTGGTGTGATGTGGGAGCAGGACCGGAGTGGTTCCCAGGTTACTAAGCTATACTAGTACATTAACCATACAGACTTTAGACAAGGAGCAGGTAGTCAACCATTCTCCCGGTAGTATTTTTCAAAACAAATCCATATACACCCACTACTTAAAGCAGCGTTCCACCCAAAAGTGGAACTTCCGATTACTCCCCCCCTCCGGTGCCACATTTGGCACCTTTCAGTGGGGGGAGAGACCTGTTTTTTAAAGTTCCCTTCCCTATTTCCGGAGACCATGCTGTGACGCCGTCTCTCGAAAGTTCGGCCCCCTTTCTCCGCTGCCGGGCCAATTAGAAAGCGCAGCGTGCTTCGCGCATGTGCAGTAGGGAACCGGTTTCCTTACCAGGAATGTTAGCGGCATCACCCGACAGCTGATCCGAAGATCAACTGGGGTGCTGACATTGTGGGCTTACTGGAGAGGTAAGTGTGCAGTATTTGTAGCTGCTGACTTTTAATTTTTCAGGGGGGGGTGGACCCTTTAACCTATTTTTAATGAAGTTGTTTCTTACTGTGCTTTTTTGCCTCCTTGTAACATTACCAGTGAGCTCTGCTTTTTGCCTTACTTCCATTTGAAATGAGAGGTTAGTTGCAGTCATGTGCACTGCTCTATGCACTCTACACGTCCATAGTCCCTAGTCCATCTCGAGAGTGGGAAACAGAGGGTGGCTTTGTTTTTACTTAGAGTGGGACCATGGAGAATGAATGCAGCTACCCTGTAAAAGAAAGTTGGATTACAGCAGCAAAAATTAAGTATTTGGAGATTTGAAGGCAGCTGAATGCAATAGCAGTTACTTTTTTGGTTTCAGGTAAGAATACCTACTTGAACAGAATCTATTTTTTAAAATGTAAGTGTTTGACTTGCTAGAGCTCCATCCCTGCAGTTAGCTGCTTTCAAGAAGCATCCTTCAGGGATGAGAAAAATAGAGAGCAACACTTTTCTCTATGTATTCCATGTACAATGTGTGGATGTCTTTCTGTTTAATCATCCACACCTAAGCGTTCAGTGTCTCTTGTTCTATTTCATGCACTGACAAATGTTGAGAGGTACCTCGGGTCAAGGGGCCTTTGGAAAATGAGCTGCATATTGATATCTGACTCTATGATCACAGAACAGTGCCCACATGACACTGCAAACTACTGGAAAAATGACTCCCCAATTAGCTCTCACACTAAAACTACTTTACGCATCATCTTCATGTCTTCTATAAGAAATTTCTATGACTAACGTAGAACCCAAACATGAGTATGATTTCATCTTAGGTTAGGTTAAAGTGTTTGTCAAGGTACATTTTTTTCCTATATAGTTCCCTCTGATATATAACACTAAGCTCCCCAGTGCATGTCATATATAAAACAATATGCCGTATAATAGCTTACTTCACAGCTCAGTTGACTGTCCGCTTGTCTCCTCTCCCGATCTGATAGGTGCAGGGGGAGGTGCTGGGAAACCCACTCTGATGTCAGTCGAGATGAGGAGAGAAAAGGAGGAGACCGGCGGGCAGTCACAAGAGCGCCGAACGGCGCTCTGAAGTAAGCTATTATACTGCATATTTTTATAAATTACATGCACTGGTGAGCTTAGTGTTATATATCAGAGGGAACTATAGAAGAAAAAAACGGTTATTTTTAGAGCAGAAGTGGAGGATCGGGGGGCAGACAGGCAGGGAGAGGAGGGGGGAGGAGGACAGAGGAGACATAGACACAGGAGAGCAGAGCTGCAGATGATGGAGACACATACTCTGACCACGGTGTCAGGGCTCAGACAAATTATCTCAATATATGGACAAGTTTTCTCTGACAATCTTGCACCCCTAACACAGAATTTTACTTCCCTCTGACTCAGGAGTAAGTTGATGTTTTTATCACCTGATTTCCACAAAGAAAGATTCCCGGCCTAGATGGGTTCCCAGCAGAGTGGTATTTGTCCTTTTCACCATAGTTGAGTACACACTTGCTGGAGGTGGTGATAGCTCTAATCCAAACAAAGACTCCCTGAGATGCTATTTATACCACCCTATATCACTGAATAAAACCAATGCTAAGATTTTGGCCAAAGCCCTGGCAACCCACCTGAATGTACATTTGAGACCTGGTGGGAAGTAATCAGATGGATTTCATCCTGAGACAATCCATTAAAATATTATAATCAGTTTTTTTTTCTCCATCCCCAAAGATTTTGACAGCATGTAATGGCCCTATTTACTTCAGATGCCCTATTGTTTTGGTTTTATCCCTAGATAAATCCTAGCATCTGAGCCCTTCCCACTTCAAAGAGGAACACGCCAATGTTGCCTCTTGTCCCCTCTCCCCTCCTTACTCTTCCCAGAGAGCCCCTAACTACCCTAATATGTGATCCCCCCTTTTAAAAGGGATCAAGAGGAAAAAATTTTGTTATAAGCTGACATCACCCTGATCTACCTAGCGGACCCCGGTCAATCACTTTTCCAACTTTTTAAATAATTTAGCGAGTGTTGGCTTCTTCTCCAGGTTTAAGGTAAATTGAGATAAGTCATTGACTAAATAGCAGTAAACTATATCCACCTCACCTCCAAATTGCAAGTGGTCAATAATTGTAACTGCTTGCCGACCAGCCGCCGTCATTCTACGGCAGCAGGTTGGCACGGCTGTGTGCGAATTGCCGTAGCTGTACGGCGGCTGCTTTAAGAGCTATGGGGGGGGGGTCGCAAGCCCGCGGTGTGACGCTAGAGCCGACGCGCGTGACCAGCGGCCGCGATGTCCGCCGGCAACCCGCAATTGCTCCTCAGAGAGCCAGAACGGGGATCTGTCAATGTAAACAGATAGATCCCCATTCTGTGAGGGAAGTAGAGAGAGATCTGCTGTTCCTAGTGATCAGGAACAGTGATATTTCTCTATTCCCAGTCAGTACACTCCCTCCACATTTAGAAACACCTCCCTAGGGAGCATTTACCCCTTGATCGCCCCCTAGTGTTAAGCCCTACCTTGCCAGTGTCATTTATACAGTAATCAGTGGCTATATTTAGCTCTGATCACTGTATAAATGTCAATGGTCCCAAAAAAGTGTCAAAAGTGTCCGATCTGTCTGCCGCAATGTCGCAGTCCCGCTAAAAATCGCTGCTCACTTCCATTACTAGTAAAAAAAAAAATAATAATAATAAAAATGGCATAAATATATTCCCTATTTCATAGATGCTATAAATTTTGCGCAAACCAATCAAAATACGCTTATTGCTTATTTTTTTACCAAAAATATGTAGAAGAATGCATATTGGCCTAAACTGTTGAAGAAATTCATTTTTTTTTTTTTTTGGCTATTTATTATAGCAAAAAGTAAAAAAATATTGTGTTTTTTCCAAAATTGTCACTCTTTTTTTGTTTATAGCGCAAAAAATAAAATGGCAGAGGTGATCAAATACCGCCAAATGAAAGCTCTATTTATGGGAAAAAAAGGACATAAATTTTGTTTGTGTACAATGTCGCATGACCGCGCAATTGTCAGTTAAAGCGACGCAGTGCCATATCGCAAAAAATGGTTATTAGGGGGGTAAATCCTTCTGGGGCTGACGTGGTTAAATATTCATGGGTCACAACTCAGTTTCCATTGTCCTACTATTTGGATAATATTCTTCAGCCTCTGATTTATCTCTGCAGTCCCAGACCATATAATGGACCACTGTTTCCTTTGATCTATTGGGCAGAGTCAGTCGCCTAAAATGATCTCACTCCTGATATTCTTGTACATTCCAATTTTTAGCTCTGTTACTTGGTGACACAGTTAGTCAACTGTGTAGCAGCCATTGCTTCTTCTTTCAAAACCATTTGTAATTTTGTATACAAAAGAAAAAACACAGCTAAATGCAGCATGTTAATTGAATTTACTCTGAAGATTCTTGCTTATACAGGTCAGATGTTCCCTGGGGATACCTGCTCTCTCACACCCATTAACCCCTGGTTTAACCCTACCCTTCCTGAATTTGACTCTGTTACCAATGCTACATACTGGGGCTTGATGGTTGTTAAATGTATCTCAGATTTGTAAACTGATTCCAATTATGAGGCCTTTCAGAAATTCCAAGAGGAATACCACATCCCACCCACTAAATGACCTCCAACTGTGGCACGAAGCCAAAGCACAGATATAAGTGTCTAATGTTAAACTTGCCCCCTCCACTTTAGAAAAGATTTTCTCTCAATCTAGTTATACTTAGCTGTTTTTTTTTATGCAACCTCACTTTCAACCAAACATCCTATATATCCCAAGGCCAGGGAAATCCGGAGAACTGTCTTCTCATCAGACGATCAGTGTGATTGGTCCAAATTTGAGGAAACATAAATGACCCTGGTGTGAGTGATGCAGCTCAAACTGTTCCATTCTGTTTATTATACACCTGTTAAACTCCATCCATAGGCTCAAACTTAAACCACCCTCTGTGCTTCAAATGCTATGGAGTTATAGAGGACTTCTACCATACCATGTGGTCCTGTGACTGCATTCACACATTTTATTCTGAGATTTCATGGAATGTCAGCTCACAGTACCCAGTGTCTGTAACCCCACATTTCTTTTACTTGGCTTGTTTGAGAACTTACTGCTCCATAAACCCACTAAAAAAACTTTTAGAATCCTATTCTTCTACACTTGGAAACTTATTCTCCTTAAGTGGAAACAGATTTCACCTCCTTCTCTTGCTGAATGTATCTACTTGAATAACATTGACCTGTTTCCTTGAATACAATTTATCTGTATATAAACAAATATATGAGCTTAGAGGAAATATGAAACAGTTCAATAAGATCTCAAGATCTTAGATCTCATAGCCCCATATACTTCCTCCAGTGTGTCCTGGTGATTTGCCCATGTAAATGCCTGTTTTCTTCCTTTACTTATCTTGTAATTCATCTCATTTTACTTGCTGTTGCCATGTGATGTATAATTTACTATTTGTAAGAGTGTGGGCCATACACAAAATCAAAGGTCCAGACTGTTTATATTTTTATTGTAATATTCTCTATATTAGATTTTTTTCACTTGTAGGTCACAAAAGATAAAAGGAGATTGGCAGGATCCTGATGACCAAAATTCTCAATGGTCAACTCAGGTAACAGGTTACCAACTCACCTACAACAAGGTGGAGTTCCTATAAGAACAGGTTAGCAGTCAAATTAAAGAAAAGGGTTGGGAATAGGACCCAAAAGGTGTCCTTACCTCCAATTAATAAGAAGGAACTGACAGCGGTTTAACCTGATATAATCTTTATTCGAAAGGTATGTAGAAAAAGTTATTTTGGTTTAAAAAGGCATAGACGATAGGAAATTGCACACGGTAAAAGTGACAACGTTGCCAATTAAAAACACATGCGCATGACCTCAGACATGCCAACATCTTCCGCGTGTGTCATTTATAATGATGTAGAAGTAGGACAAGGTGAGTCCTGGGAATCCGCAGTGGCACCCACTGGTATTCAGTCTTGTGCTTCCCCATGGACCTCCAGATTCGCTACGTGTCCTTAGCAGGGATGAGCTGAACATGCTAACAGGCAAAAAATTTGTTCCAACACGCGAACACCGTTAAAGTCTATGAGACATGAACATGAATAATCAAAAGTGCTCATTTTAAAGGCTTATATGCAAGTTATTGTCATAAAAAGTGTTTGGGGACCTGGGTCCTGCAAAAAAAAGTTTTAAAAACAGCCGTTTTTTTCGGGAGCAGTGATTTTATTAATGCTTAAAGTGAAACAATAAAAGTGAAATATTCCTTTAAATTTCATACCAGGGGGTGTCTATAGTATGCCTGTAAAGTGGCGCATGTTTCCCGTGTTTAGAACAGTCCAAGAGCAAAATTACATTTCTAAAGGAAAAAAGTCATTTAAAACTAAATGCATTTAAAAAGCTATAATGAATTGTCGGTCCCGGCAATACAGGTAAAAGAAGTCATTGAAAAAAACGGCATGGGATCCCCCCAATCCATTACCAGTCCCTTTGAGTCTGGTATGAATATTAAGGGGAACCCCGAACCAAATAAAAAAAAAAAATTGCATGGGGGTCCCCCCAATGTCCATACCAGGCCCTTCAGGTCTGGTATGGTTATTAAGGGGAACCCCATGCCAAAATTAAAAAAAAAAATGGCGTGGGGATCCCCCTCAAAATCCATACCAGACCTGAAGGGTCTGGTATGTATGGATTTTAAGGGGAACTCCGGGCCAAAATTTTTTTTTAAAATGCCGTGGGGGTCCCCCCAAAAATCCATACCGGACCCTTATCCGAGCACGCAACCTGGTAGGCCGCAGGAAAAGAGGGGGGATGAGAGAGCATCCCCCCTCCTGAACCATACCAAGCCACATGCCCTCAACATGGGGAGGGTGCTTTGGGGTAGCCCCCCAAAACACTTTGTCTCCATGTTGATGGGGACAAGGGCCTCATCCCCACAAACCTTGCCCAGTGGTTGTGGGGGTATGCGGGCGGGGGGTTTATCAGAATCTGGAAGACCCTTTTAACAAGGGGACCCCAGATCCCGGCCTCCCCCCCTGTGTGAAATGGTAACGGAGTACAAATGTACTCCTACCATTTCACAAAAAAAGTGTCAAAATGTTAAAAATGACAAGACACAGCTTGGGACAAGTCCTTTATTAAAAAATAAAAAAATAAAAATGACCCCACGCCATTTTTTAAAAAAATTTGGGGGCGGGGTTCCCCTTAATATCCATACCAGACCTGAAGGGCCTGTTATGGAATTTGGGGGGACCCCCACGCAATTTTTTTTTTTTAATTTGGTTCGGGGTTCCCCTTAATATTCATACCAGACCCAAAGGGACTGGTAGTGGACTGGGGGGATCCCATGCCGTTTTTTTCAATGACTTCTTTTATCTGTATTGCCGGGACCGACAATTCATTATAGAAGCGAGTAGTTTTAAATGACTTTTTTCCTTTATAAATGTCATTTTGCTCTCGGACTGTTCTAAACACAGGAAACATGTGCCACTTTACAGGCATACTATAGACACACCCCAGGTATGAAATTTAAAGGAACATTTCACTTGTATTATTTCACTTTAAGCATTATTAAAATCACTGCTCCCAAAAAAACGGCCATTTTTAAAACTTTTTTTGCATTGATACATGTCCCCCGGGGCAGGACCCAGGTCCCCAAACTGTTTTTATGACAATACCATGCATATAAGCCTTTAAAATTAGTATTTTTTATTTCTCCCATAGACTTTTAAAGGGTGTTCCGCAGCTTTAGAATTTGCCGCGAACATGCCAAATTGTTCGCTATTCGGCGAACAGACAAACACCTGATGTTCGAGTCGAACGTCCCTAGTCCTTAGTACAGTTACATAAGGTATCCACAATGACAGTTGCATATATTAGTTATAACATGCACATTATTGCAGTTAGTGTATAGAAAAATGGGACAAGATGAGTCCTGGGAAACCTCAGTGGCATGAGCTGGTACCCAGTCTTGTGCTTCACTGTGGACCTCCAGGCTCTCTAAGTGTCCTTAGTACAATTGTATAATGTATCCACAATAATACCGCATACACGCGGTCAGATTTTCCGACAACAAATGTTCGATAGGAGCTTGTTGTCGGAAATTCCGACTGTGTGTAGGCTCCATCGGACATTTTCTGCCTTCTGGATCTCAAATTTTCTGACAACAAAATCCATTCTCGTAAAATCCGATCGTGTGTACACAATTCCAACGCACAAAGTTCCATGCATGCTCTGAATCAATTATGAGATGGAAGTGGTAAAACTAGCGTTCATAATGGAGATAGCACATTCGTCACACTGCAAAATTTTAAAACCTTTTAATGCAGCACATTCTCTTCTTTATAATGCTAGAATAATGAAGTTGTTTTGCTGCTGATATTCACACAGAGTTCTGACAACCTGATTTCTTTATTATTTCTTGTGATCTCATGAATATTTTTTTTTCTTTATAGTGATCTTCATAATTTTTTCTTTCATTTTGTGTCAAGTTACCACAACACCGTCATTATCTTGTATTTTTTAACCTCAAGGAGGTTGGTGTTGGTGTCCCTTGTTAATTTGACATTGTATTTTTGAAATGTACCTGCCTACTCACAAACAAACTGTCCTTTTTAAACTAAAACACATAGGCAAGTATTTGTGAAAAAGAAATAGCCATTTATTATGGGTCATAACAAAATGAAGAGGAAGGCAACGCTGGAGAAACTGGTGAGATTTGCAAAGCCTTTGTACCCCAGGGCACACATCAAATATTTTATAGACATGTGCATTCGTTTTCGTCCGAATGCATTTTCGTCCGAATTTCAGGTATTTTCGTTATCTTTTTAACAAACGATAACGAAAGTGCAGAATCCGAAAAACGAAAGATCCGACATAAACAAATGCTTTATTTTTGTTTTCGTTGCTACAACAGTTCGATATAGATAGGAGATTCAACATGATGATGACAATAACAATCTGTGTCCATCAAACCTGTGGTCGAATGTGCTTAACTTTAACTCTATTAGTCCAAGATTATTCATCATAGAGAGAAAAGATTCGACATAGAGAGAAAAGATTCAACATAGAGAGAAAAGATTCGATGTAGGGGAGAAAAGATTCGACGTAGGGGAGCAAAGATTCGACGTAGGGGAGAAAAGATCGCTGCTGGAATTGGGTGGGGGAAGTAAAATAATAATAATGATGATGATGAATGTTATTGGCTGATTGTAACCAAAGAGGAGGAGCAGTAAAATAGCTAGAACTAAGTACACACATACTTTGGCTTATGGTGTTTGTTAAAAGTTCTAATAAGATTCGACGGAGCAGGTAAACTATACGGCTTCATACAACACAAGACAAACCCTAATGTCAGGCTAAACTCTCCTAATCTTGTCCCAATATAGGCCTCAATCTAGAAGCAGTATAGGCCACTGATGCACCAAGTTAAAATTGTACCTTCGTTAGAACGATTGGCGCTTCCGCTACACCTTCCTCCACTCACAGATTGTACGTACAACGCACGCGTGTTATGCTTTATATACACTGCACATGTGTGAAACTCCGCCCACCCGACGTTCTTTCTAGTATATTCCCTGCTACTTGTCTTTTTGTGCAGTGGGAGAGCACATGGTGGAGAAAGAGCATGTGCATGCAACGACGAAAGGCCAGAGCCACGAATGTCCCGGAGGAGATTTAAGGCCTGAAATATGTCCTTTATAGAGATGTTGGAGATGGTGGACATCTTGAAGAGGGCCGACTATGATGGGAAGCATGGACCTTACCCAAACCCAAATGTGAGAAAGGCTAAGATCATGACTAAAGTTGTGAAAAGTCTGCACAGGAATTTTGGGGTACGGCGATCCAAGGATCAACTGAGGAAATGCTGGTCAGACCTGAAATTGAGGGAGCAGGATCAGTACAGAAAGATCAAGAGAGTTCTTCAAAAAAGTAAGTATTTGTCGTGTGTTCCTATTATTCTTATTACGTTCGTGCTGCTACATGTGCTTTTCTTTACTGTCGTCCAGTTTAATATGGCAACTTTCAGGTTCGTGGGCACAGTAATCGTTCATATTAAACATTGTTCGTTCGCCCACTAATACAATGTTTTTGGCAGATCCAGGTTAACTACATTTGTTCAGGCCTATTTATATTAAAAGATGTTTATGACATTGTTGTCTAGATGGGTTTGTACTAGAATGAAATGCAAACTTGATTCAGTGTAAGGAGAGAACACTCAGCAGCTGTTTACACATCTGGACACAGGAGCACTAGTGTGGGACACCAGAACAAACTTTTTAGGGTGTCCCACACAGGTGCTCCAGTGGATACTAGGGGTGTCTCGATGTGTGAAAATTTACCCAAAAAGGTAAGTATTCCAGCTTTATAAAGGAAAAAAAATAGTGTCTTCAGCTTGGAACTCCAAAAAAGACAATTGTACGACACTTCCAAGCAATGTTTCATATTACTATTTCTCGCCTCAAATATCTGTGTGCTAAGTATACCAATTTTTGATTCACATAGGGGAGAAAAGACTCGGGACAACTGAGGACACCAGGGACCCCCCACCTCCTAAAGGAGGGGAAATCCCCACACCACAACCAGAAGATGTGGAGGAAGGAGAGGTTTATGAAGTGGACGAAATAGTGACCACAACAGGTGAGTGTCTGAGACCACAGCTTCAGGTAATAGATGTATGCCTGCATATTTATAATACAAGGTATGTTTTTTTTATTTTAGGTGATGTGGATGGTATGGAAGAAGAATCTCATTTCACAAGTGCAAGTGCACACGTTCTCATCTGGGAGATCATTGTGTGCAATCAGGATTTACAGAAGATCAAGGAAGACATCAATGATGTGGAAAAAAGACTCAAAAACATTATTGATATTTTAGGCAGAATCTAAAACACACCAAAATTCTTCAAATTGTTGATATTTTAAACATTTTTGAAAATTTTTTGAAGTATATTGAAAGCGAAATTTTGAAGATGCACACAGTGGGGGTTATTTACGAAAGGTAAATCCACTTTGCACTGCAAGTGCACTTGAAAGTGCACTGAAAGTGTACTTTCAAGTGCAGTCGCTCTAAATCTAAGGGGTAGATGTGAAATGACTGGAAGCTCTGCTGATTTTATCATCCAATCATGTGCAAGCTAAAATGTTGTTTTTTATTTTCCTTGCATGTCCCCCTCGGATCTACAGCGACTTTACTTCCAAGTGCACTTTTAGTGCACTTTCAAGTGCACTTGCAGTGCAAAGTGGATTTTCCTTTAGTAAATAACCCCCAGTGTGTCAACATCTGCTATCTGCCATCACGGGATATCAATATACGCGTTTTGGGGGTGCAACCCCTTCCTCACAACTCAAGTAGGTGACAGGAAGGGGTTGCACCCTGAAACACGTCCATTGAGCCCCCCATGATGGGAGCTAGCACATGTTGACATTAGGCATGGGATCAGGAGGGAAATCCCCATTTTGACTCTCAATTTGTGTGCATCTTCAAAATTTGGCTTTCACAGGGGTGACATCACCCCATCTGATGAAGGCAATATCAACACAGTTTGAACATACTAATGTCTGATATTCACTTTGTCAAAGTTTAACTTTGTAAGTTCCTGAGTTGTGTGTTGTTTTATGGTTTTAAACATGCCTGTTTTAACACACAAAGGCTATTTGTACTGTCAAAAACAATAATGTTATTACTCAAATATGTTGGTTTGTTCAAAAACCCTTTTCTAACGCACACGTGAATGTGCACAGAGTAAAAAGTTTTCTACTCAACAATGTGTGGCTTCTTCTTTCAATGCTCAATATAATTTTTTGGACTAAGTTGGTGTTTACACTGAAATGGGAGTTATTTACGAAAGGCAAATACACTTTGCACTACAAGTGCACTTTCAGTGCAGTTTCAAGTGCAGTTCCATGTGCACTTTTGCAGTGCACTTGGAGTGCAAAGTGGATTTTGCTTTAGTAAATAACTCCCACAGTGCTTTATAATTTGCCACAATCAGTCCATTTTCGTGCCTCAACAAAATTCATTCATGGTGCTGAAAATGATGAATATTTTTATCAGTAATGCATTACATAAATTAACAACAAAAACAAGGTGTGTGTGTAGCAGACCCACAACATAATAATAGTTCGCTGAAGAAGAGATTTACACCTCATGTATCAAATAAATTACGTTTGCACTATTGAAGAAAATGTCCAAAAAAAAGCCCATTGAAGAACCTAGGAGACAGCTAAAAGAAACACAAGCAGTAAATCAAAGGAAATATTATTTCAGTTTAACTAAAACAATTTTTTTTTACAAATGTTTATTAAACATTTTATGACATATCAATTGCCCCCCTACCCGCAAAATACTCCATATATTTTATACGGACCTCGCGTGCGCTTTGGGGGGCAAGCACTGAAAACCAGATACGAACTCACAAGCACAAACTGAAGAGCAGTAACGATCAGAAAAGCATGAGGCTGAAAATCACGAATCATCTCTCACCAAACTTCTACTAACATGAGATAAACATGAGATTAGCAGAAGGAACCCAAAGGGTGGCGCACTTGGTATTGACCGTCCGGTCGTTTACTTACGGTTTTCGGTTTGGCCATGGACTTCTGGTTCGCGGAGATGAAGTGGGGGCTACAGGGTGGTAGGGAGCCCAAGCTGGCTAAAGATAATGGGCATGTGTAGGGACATACACAGATATGTTTAACCCACTTGTACCGTGGGTTTCTTCAGGGTGAAGTGTTCACCAAACTGAATCCCTTACATAGGCTTTCAGCATGACCCCCGGGGAGGTACTTCCAGTGACATCACTTCCGGCCATGACACGGTTATATTAACCCCAGATGGGGATTCAGAGTGCTGTAAGGAAAGAAGTGTATTGATTATACCGCCATCTTGTGGGAGTTCATGGGTACTGCAGCTCACTAAAAGCTGATCACTGATAAATCTAATATTTTACAGTTTCATGCTAGCAATAACAAGTGGTACCATTAAAAGCCGTTAGATTTAAACAGTAGTTCATCAAAGATATAAAGATAAAGGCGTGCTCAGATAGGTACATCATGCACATCAATGGCTCAATATAGTGTTGAGTGTTTTAACAGATAGACACTCAGAGGAGATCATTTTAAGGGAATACCTGTAGATTTAACCCTGTGTTCAGGCCATTGGGCACAAGGGTCCCCAAATGGAAAATCCACTCCTTTTCTTTTTGAAGGAGGACCATATCAAAGTCCTCTCTTCTATTAGGAAGTTTAAGGGCATAGAATCCCTTGACCTTAAGTCCCTTAGGTTCCCTATTATGGTATTTCGAAAAATGTTCAGCAATAGGGGTATTTTCCTCTGGAGATCGGATACTCGAGAGATGTTCCCCTATAAGAATTTCTAATGGAAGCTTGGTTTTGCCGATAAATAGGTTATGGCAGGGACATTACGGTATATACAGTACTCGAGTGGTATCGCAGTTGATAAAGTGTTTAATTTGGTACGTATTTCGTCCGGTCGCATCTAAAAAAGAGTCGGATCTGTCCACGAATCAACAAATGTGGCATTTGCCACAGGCATATATTCCTCTCAAGGGTGGTAGGTCAGTAAGCCAGTTGCGTGGACTGGATTTGGTGTATTCAGATCTGACTAACTCATCAGTCAGATTCTTGGCCCTTCTTGCTACCATGGAAGGTCTGGTACCAACTATTGGAACCCTTTGGGGGGCCTGGGTTTCTACATGCCAGTGTTTGGTCACAATTCCTCAGAAATCCTCTCACTGTGCACCATAGGTGGTGATGATTTTCACTGGTTCTAGGGAGCTTTTAGTGACATCCTGACTCATTTTTCGCATTAGGTGATCTTCCCATTTGGATTGAGATGCTCGTTTTTTGAGTTTTTCAGGGATCTATGTGGATAGCTCCTCTCTCTGAATCTTTTATACAGCTGCTTTAATTCATCTTGATAGTCAGACTTGAGTGAACAGTTGAGCCTGATTCTCAGAAATTGCCCAGTCAGTATACCTTTAATCAAAGATCTAGGATGATGGCTTGTTGCCTCTAACAGGGTATTTCCGGAAGTCGCTTTGCGGAATGTTTTGGTTGTCAGGCGATCTCCATTTATTCTTATTAAAAGGTCCAATAAAGAAATTTGGTTCAAATCATAGGTGAAGGTTAGATGGATGTTATGGGTGTTCTTGTTCAGTTCAAGTAGGAAACATTCAAGGGGTTCAGTGGAACCCTGCCATAACAGTAGGACGTCATCAATATACCTTAGCCACAGTTTCATGTGGTCATGAGCAGTAGACAACTTCTTCTTCCCAGTAACCAAGGTGCAGGCATGCCCTGTATTTGCTTGTAATAGACATCCAGGAACTGGAAACCGTTATTACTCAAAGCAAATTGCAGCATGTCCAAAATAAACTCATTTAGACACCCCATTCGGGGAAAATTTTAGTCAGGGAAATGTGCTGCCACATCGAGGCCCCATGCATGTGGTATAGACGTATAGAGAGACTCTACGGCTATACCTACTAAAATGGCCCCTGACGTATGAGGGTAATTCAACAAGCATTTCCTTTAGTAGAATCTAGGTATCTCCCAATCCTTTTTGGCTGAGCTCATGGCATGTGTTTTTAATTGACAACGTTGTCACTTTTAATGTGTGCAATTTCCTATTGTCTATGCCTTTTTGAACCAAAATAACTCTTTCTACATACCTTTTGAATAAAGATTATATCAGGTGAAACCGCTGTCAGTTCCTTCTCCTAATTGGAGGTAAGGACACCTTTGGGTCCTATTCCCACTCCTTTTCTTCTGTTTTCACTTGTATTAATATTTTTTGTTGCAAAATGTAATAAAAATTACCTTTATATATATTTTTTTAAAGAATAGACTGAATTTACGGGTATTCAGTGTGGTCCGTATATTTTTTCACTTTAAAAGTACCATGCCTCTGAAGACTTACCAATATTTTCTTTGTACAAATATTTTAGAAAATCCAGCACACAAATGCCAATGATTTACGCTATTTCAGAATAAGATCTGCCATGTCCTTGGAAAAAAATTACATTCCAGCTGTATTACTTCTACCACTTCCTGGTTCCTTTCAAAATACAGAGTGGTTAATTCTCTCCCTATTGCCGTGATTAAATACAAAGAGACCTTTTCATGTGTAAATTACACCGGGTATAATATATTTTAAGAGGAGGACATGCCAGTGTCCCGCCCATGTCTAGGAGTGATGCCTGTACCTCCTACTGTGGAAGCAGAATACAGCCAAAATGAATTCAAGGATACATGTCTTTCAAAGGCACCTCCAAGCAATTGTGGTTGGAAAATGTATGATGTATTTAAAAGAGAATATATTGTTAGAAAGAAAAAAAATCACAAAACCTGACAGATTGAATTTTTATTTCATTTTTTGTCTAATTTCCCTAGTGCAAGATTTTTATGCAGTGGACCACCGTCAGCTTGCCATTTTTCTAAAGCATGAAAAGGATATTTTTTTTTAATGGAAAAAAACGAGAATGCATGTAATTTCTTACACTATGTACAGGGCTGAATCTGGGGACAGGACACAAAAGGTCCTAATGTAGGCCAGTAAAGTTTAAAAACGGGAGCTTGTCAATTACTATCTAGTAAATCCTAATAAATTTAATTGCTAAGAAAAAACAAATATGATCTTTTCAGTTAAGACTGTTACACATGTGCTTTATTCATATAATTGGGAGCTATAAATGATAAAAGACTTATAGGCATGGGGTGATAAAATAGCATGCAGGGAGACTAATTGAAATGTAATAAATAAAGGGAATCCCAATAGCGGTTGGGAGTCTCAATAGGGGTTCTAGTACACTAGTACATCTCATCTCAAGAACATAGTAAATTACAATTATATTTTTATCCCAGCTTAAAGAAGAATTCTAGGAATAGTGTGTTTTTACATATTTACATAGGTCTAACTTGGATAAATGTAACTATGTATATACCATACCTGGCCGATGCCCCTGGAAGCTGGAAATCACAGAAGTAGACACCGCTATTTCCATGATCTCTACTTGCTTCCGGGTCCGTGCTGAGTGGCTGGGCTCATGCATTGTGAACACAGGAGGTTGGCTACTGAGCACAGACACCATTCATGAATTAATACAAAATGTTCTCTGATTGGATGAAGTGAAGAGGTGGGGCCATGATATGTGTATTTACTACTAACTACTTTTTGTAAATAAGTAGGGGATACCACCTACTCATTCACATGGGGGTGATAGAATCTGGGGGTCTCCTTCCTGACTCCAATAAGCTCATCACCCATAGATCTCTACAACCACTGAGCCAAGGTTGTGGGGAAGAACCAGTTGTCCTTATCAATATAAAATGCTTTGACAGAGAGATCCTCCTGGCTAGGTAACCTTCCCATGATGGGGAGATGTGGCCTAGTATAGTTCATGAGGGGGGCCAAGCTTGCCCCCCACCCCTCATTTCCAAGCCTGCCAGGCTACATGCTCAGATAAGGTCTTTGTATGGATTTTGGGGTAAACCACATGCTTTTTTTTGTTTGTTGCATGGGTTTTCCCTCTTAAAACCAATATCAATCCATCCAGGCTGGAATTGGGGGGGGGGGGGGGTTCTTGGGTTGTGCACATCCATACCAGATCCTTATCAGAGATAAGGGTCTGGCATGAATTTTTAGGGGGAACCCCAATTTGCTTTTTGTGTTGGTTCCCCCATTAGCATCTATACCAGGCTCTCATTTAGTATAAGGGTCTGATACAGATGAAGAAATCCCCAATCACTGTTAACTGGCAATTTAAACAACAGTTGTGTTCTTTGTAATTGTAGGTTTTGCTGCAGTAGGTTCAATACATTGTACAGATGTGCCACTTCACAGTCAGGTTAAGGGCATTTCCTAGGCATGTTATTTAAAGAAATTTTGCATTTAAATGGTGTCCTAAAAGCATGATTAAAATGGAATGTTCCCTAGGACAGTGCCCAGCCCCCACTGCCATTTATTTGCCAATCCCTTGACTATTAGCATAGAAAATGCCTATTAGGCTATGTTTCCACTAGTGCGTCCCCAAAGTCGCGCGATTTTGCCGCGATTTTTTACCGCGATTTTACCGCGACTTTTTACCGCGATTTGAAGCAATGCCTGTATCTATGGACCTCAAGTCGCATCAAAGTGGGACCAAAGTAGTGCAGGGACTACTTTGAAGTCGCTGCGACTTGAAGTCGCACAGATATGAACGGTACTCATTGGAAATCATGGGAAACAATTTGTCATGCGACTTTTCAGTCCCAAGTCGCATGAAAAGTCGCACTAGTGGAAACAGAGCCTTACTGATTTCTAAGATTCAGCTCATTTTGACTTTAATGGGGTTTGGATTTGGTACCTGAAGTTTAGTAAAGTTCTGCAAACCCACCCTGAATCAAACCCAGATATATTTGGGGTGGGGTGCAGCGTGATGCGGCAGAATAACACACAGTCACAGTGCAATGAAAGAATTTGTGTTGAAATAATGCAGAAAAGGTCACAACTAACCCAGTGAGAAGGCAGGCCAACCGGGGTTCCAACAGTGTGTAGAGAGCAGAGTGCAGCCAAACTGTCAGCACCTGTAGAGAGGAGAAGAATGCGGCCTGGCCATCTTGTGCCCAACAGGCAGATGCCCAGAGAAGTTGTGAGCCCTACGTTTTCTCTCCTTGTCTAGAACCTTTCCCTGCTGCTAGTACTGTCCCTACCATGCGGTGTACCTGTCCCTACTTTACCAACTCGCAAATGCATGCCAAACCTGGGAGCCACGACCTTAAATAGGCTCTGCCTGAATATAGATAAGAATTAAAAAGGCTCTGCCTGATCCAAGCTGGCTGCCAGTGTCACATGGGGTGCCAGCATCCAATGGGATGCTTCACCAGTGATCCAGGAAACCATAGAGGAACTGTTTTCCTCTTGACTTCCCCTCCAACTCCAGTGCTTCTGCAGTGGAGAAAGCAGACTGCACCTGCCTACACTGCAGTGACATCTGAGTGTGAGAAATAACAAATATGAGTGCGCATGCGCGGGAGTTCCAATATGGCTGCTTGAGCCAGGAGCTCCGCTCCACCCCGGACCGCAGAGCCGCACTACGGCAAACACAGCCCTCACCGCCGCTTGCAGCTAACCCTCCCGTATCAGGGATCCTCCGGGGAACCAGCGGAGATGTCCGGTCCCCCGGTGAGGAGAGATCTCGGCCCGCTTTTCGATACGGCGGGAGCCGACGGGAGTCCCAAGATGGCCGCCAGCACGGACTCCACACAGCCACACGCGGCCCAGCACCTCAAAGCTCCGGAACACAGGCCAGTATTAACCCCACCGACTCTCACTTATGCCCAGGCAGCACAGGGGCCCTCAACCACCCCTCAGACTTCCCACCAAGGCTCCCAGAAACCCCAGGCCTCTGCAAAGGCCTACACAGGCTCCACAAGCATGACGCCCCAGGAGTTTTCTACCCAGGCCCTCCCCATACAAGCCCAGCTCTCAGGGGCAGCTCATCAGCCCTCAGGCTTCTCACTCAATGACTTTACCCAAATGCAAGAAGACATGTTTCTTAAATTCTCCTCATTGCTGGAGAAAGGCCTGGCCAACACGGCACATCAGATCACTAACACGATCAAAGCTGACCTATCAAGTATAGGCTCAAGAATAGAAGCAATAGAGGAAAAAGTGGAGTGTACGGTCTCTAAAAACGAATCAAAATGCAGCCCACCTACAGTCTGTTCAGGAACAACTAGATGTGGCCCTTTCCAGGATAGACGAACTCGAGAACAGGTCCAGGAGGTATAATTTCAGAATTAGAGGCCTCCCAGAAACCTTCACCGATATTCCCTCCACGGTACAGGACATTATCTCTGAGATCATTCCTAATATCCCCACCCAGCGTCTCGAATTAGACAGGGCTCACAGATCCCTCGGTCCCCCCAGACAAGATGGCTCACCCAGAGACATAATTGTGAAACCACACTTTTTTGCGACAAAGGAGGAAGTCATGCGACAATCCCGTCAGAATCCCAAACTGCAACACAGGGGTCATCAGATCCAGATTTTTGCGGATTTAGCACCCTCCACCATTCAAAGACGCAGAACTCTAAAACCTCTTCTCTTGATCCTATCACAAAGGGACATTAAATACCGCTGGTCCTTCCCTTTTGCAGTCAAATTCACGCTGCAGGGTAAACCCCACTCCTTCTCCAGCTTCCCAGAAGGTGAAAAACTGCTGCTGTCCCTGAACCTCATCTCACAGGAAGCCCCAATGGACTTTTCTGCACCCTCTTCAGGCTCAACAAAACGCCCTCCACCAGGCAGCCCTGTTTCCCCCTTGTGGAATAAGTTTACGTCCAAGAGGAGCAAGGAGGGAAAAACATCATAAGGCCAGACTGGCCTCTTCTCTTTTCTCTGTCCCGGCAGGGACCTTTGCTCGGGGTATTGGTCCCCACAGTTGACGGAGCGGGAGCTCCTCACCCCACCACGGCTTAAAGGCTGGATAAGCCCAGCAACCGTACTACACCTCCCAATGCACTGTATAGCACCAATTCTCCACAACAAAAACCCCCCCCACAGGGGCTAGGAAGTACCCTTCCAGGACCAGAATTTCTACATTTTCTCCTACAGCGGAACTGTCCAGCGAACTCTGACGCTCTCCAGCAGAAGTTCGGATTTTCGGGACTTTAGGCTTAGCGGTCTGTGGATTGGTTTTTGTCTTAATGTATTCTTGGTACCTAGCCTCACTCTAGTATAGGGCAAGATTCCGTGAGGGTCTGGCTAATAATGACCCAAAGTACACGAGATATGCCCAGAGGGTAAAGGCGTTCCTCTTTTTTTTTTTTTTCCTCTCTTCCTCCACAGTGCAGAGCCCGGATAGTCCAGGTTCCTCACCAACTCAGATTGGGGGTAGGGAGGGGGGTGGAAGTGCTTGAGCGGGTGGGGTGTTATCCTTTTTGATTTAAATACTATGGTATATTTCCAGTTATCCTGGCACGTAGCGCCATGAGTTAAGGGCTGTTTGAATCTTATTTCAGTTGCTCTTTTATGTTAGTGTGTATGTATTAATGTGTTACAGTGATAAAGATAGGGTCCGGGGTGGATCCCTTGTGCCTCCTCTCACTGCCGAAGAACCTCAGTGTCCTTTGGTTTTGGGACTTCAGTCGGCCTCCCAGCTGGACTGAAGGTTTTTTTTTTTTTGGGTCTGCTGTGGAAAATTTTCCACAAGATCCCAAGGGTCATATTTTGAGACCCATGTTGCTACTATTATTGCTCTTATATGTCTGTTTGTCCTTTTCTATTCTTTTTCTCCGCTCATCACCTCTCTTTTTTCCAGCCGTCCTGCGGGCGGGAGCCTCGCACCCCCCTGAGTTAAACATAGAAGACACCCATTTCGTATCTTACCCGGAAATGCATGGAAGACTTCCATTGGTGAGTGACTGCCTGATCCTGTGTTCCCCTCCCCTCTGCTCAGATGACTGACACACTTACACTAGGAATCGATCTCAAGGTGGCCTCTCACAATGTCCAAGGACTGAATTCACCTAGAAAAAGGAGACTAGCCTTGGATCACTATAAATCTTTAAGACTCGATGTAGTGCTCCTTCAGGAGACTCACTTTCCCATCCGGTACACCCCAAAGTTCCTCCACTCTTACTATCCGTCCTTCTTCCTAGCGAATGCCCCTAACAAAACTAAGGGGGTGGCAATCCTATTTTCCAAGAACAGCAAATTCTCCTATATTTCTGATTATAAGGACCCGGAGGGAAGATTTCTAGTGGTGAAGGGGACCCTGGAAGGAGTTATATACACAATCATTTCATATTACGCCCCGAACAAGGGTCAAGCATCCTTCTTTCAGGGACTCCTCAGTGCAATAGAACCCCTCCTGGAAGGGAAGGTCATTATGGGTGGGGACTCTAATGTGGCGTTTGACCAGGGCTTGGACAAAACGAGACCCCCCAAGGACCAGCTCACACGCCCCACGAAATTAAGTACGAAAATAGCGAAACTGCTACATACCCACGGACTCATAGACATCTGGAGGGAACTAAACCCCAGAAGTAGGGACTACACACACTTCTCTGCCCCCCACCAATCCTACGCCAGGATTGACCACATACTTATCCCTTCCTCACTAATACCCCTCTCCAAAAAAGCCACAATATTAGACACAGCCTGGTCGGACCATTCTTTGATCCTCCTTACCCTGAGAAACGCCCTCTCGGGGCGAGGTGGATCCTACTGGCGCCTAAACGAATCCCTACTCTCTGACCCCCGCTACTGTAAGGAGATAGCAGACTCCATTAAAGAATACTTTACCCTGAATGACATAGACAGTATCTCCCCAGAAACCTTGTGGGCTGCCCACAAGGCAACCATCAGAGGCACTCTGATTAGGATCGCGTCTCAATACAAAAAGGAGCGCTTAATAGATATTCAACGCCTTGAAAAAACATTCCTCACCTTAAAAGCTGAACACAAAAAACACCCGAACAGGGCCATTTCAGAGAGGTTGGACGCGACTAGACTTGAGCTGAACCTCACCTTAACGGCCAAAGCAGAGAAAAACATCAGGTGGAGTGGAGCTAAATTTTATTGCCAAAAGGACAGATTCAGCTCAATGCTAGCCTCCAAACTCACCCCGAGGTTCCGATCTTCTTCCTTCCCTAAACTTAGAATCGCAGGTCATCCCCCGACAGCTAACCCCAGTAAAATAATGTCAGCCTTTCAGGAATTTTATGAAAATCTTTACAAATCCCCTCAATCAGGGAAGGGCCCTTCAACCACGGCCTTTCTGGACAATCTGCAGATCCCTTCGATCTCCAAAGATTGCAGGGACCTAATGGAAGGAGCCTTTTCAGTAGAGGAGGTCAGGGCGGTTATAAAAGGTTTAAGGCCCGGATCGGCCCCAGGGCCAGATGGCCTTTCGGTCCCTTACTACAAACAATTTGGAGAAACCCTAGCTCCGTACTTGGCTAAATTTTTCAATTCCATTAAAACAGGTAACCCCCTTGATACACAACTGAATACTGCATTTATCTCGGTCATCCCCAAACCCAACAAAAATCACGAGGAAGTGGAAAATTACAGGCCAATCTCCCTGATTAATAATGACCTCAAAATCCTCACCAAAATCCTAGCCAACCGTCTCTCATCTTTTATCAATCTATATATACACAAAGACCAGGTTGGTTTCATACCAGGGAGACAAGGTCCGGACCAAATTAGGAGAGCAATAGACATTGTCTCCATCCTTCAATCGAATTGGGAAGGGGGACCGAAACAGGAAGGTTTCCTCCTCTCCTTGGACCTCCATAAGGCCTTCGATTCTATCGAATGGCCTTATCTCTTCTCCATACTGGAGAAATGGGGCTTTGGTCCTGGGTTTCTTGGGACACTAAACGCCTTATACTCCACCCCAAAAGCAGTAATTCGCTTACAAGGCCATTACTCCAAACCTCTATCTATAGCAAGAGGTACTCGACAGGGCTGTCCTCTATCCCCCTTAATTTTTGCCATTGCGATTGAAACCTTAGCAATCGCAGTCAGATCAGATCCCAATATTTTAGGGGTGAAATGCGGCGAACAAGTCCACAAATGCGGGCTATTCGCCGATGATATGCTCTTATTCATCACATCACCAATCACTTCCCTACCAAATCTGTGCAAACTCCTAAAGGAGTTCTCACGGATTTCGGGTCTACAGGTAAACTACTCAAAATCATCCGCACTGAACATTTCCCTCAAACCGCATGTGGTCTCCTCCCTCCAGAATGCCTTTGAGTTTAGATGGAGCGACACTTTTATTGACTATTTAGGGATCAGGCTCACCGCGAAAACTGAACTACTTTATTCGGCCAACTTCCCTCACACATACCGCAAGCTAGAGTCAGACCTAGGCAACTGGGCTAAGGGAGGAATCTCTTGGCTAGGTAGAGTTCATGCAATTAAAATGACCTTACTTCCTAGACTCCTCTACCTTTTCAGGGCCCTCCCGATAAGCATTGTAAAAGATCACCTATCTGCATTCCAAAGGAAAATCATCAGGTTCATCTGGGGAGACAAGGGGCACAGACTTCAGCAAAATACCTTATACTTGTCCAGATCACAGGGGGGATTAGGTCTCCCTCAGCTCTTCTGGTACTATCAAGCTGCTAGACTCGCCCAGCTATCAATAGTCTATGGGAAGACAGAAAAACTGGATTGGATCCAAATAGAGAGGCAGGCTGCACCGTCATACACCCTAGATTTCCTACTATGGGTCCCCCCTAGAAAACGTCCCTCAATTCTCTCACCAACTCTTTCTCAATCCTTTAAATTATGGGACTCTCTCAGAAACAATCGGAACTTGACCTCAAATTGCCACCCACTTGCTCACATATTTAACAACCCGGACTTTGTTCCAGGTCTGGACATCAAAGCATTCCGTTGGTGGTTGGATAAGGGGATGTACCGGATCGGACACTTCTATACGAGTTTAGGCCCTATTACCCTGGCCTATTGTGTGAGCCAATTGGAGATGCCTACCTCGGAGCGATTCAGATTTCACCAAATTCGTCACTTCCTCGCCCACAACGGGGAGGCAAAATTGGCCCCCCACTCATTCACGCCATACGAACTCTGGTGCGGCAGGTCTTCTGAGCAGAGGGGAGGCATCTCCGTCATATACCAGTCACTCGCCAATCAGTCAACCAAGACGCCATATATGCTAGCGTGGGAGTCAGACCTATCTATGCAGTGGGACATTGATAAATGGAGAACAACCTTTTTCAGGGCTTACAGGGGCATTAAGAATATCTCCATGATAGAGTCTAGTCTTAAGGTTTTTACCAGGTGGTATCTATCTCCTGACAGATTAGCCAAAATGTTCCCCTCGGCTGACCCAAGTTGTTTTAGAGGATGTTTACTTAGGGGTACATTGGTCCATATATTCTGGGAGTGCCCAAGACTGAGGACATACTGGAATAAGATCTTCCTCCTGATAAAGAAAATTTCCAAGGCCCATATCCCGAAAATACCATCGATCGCTCTCCTAAATGACAATTTGCCCAGATTCCCGAAGCTTACCTGCAAACTTATCCATTTTATTTTCCTGGGCGCTAAGCTCACCATAGCCAAGGCATGGAAGAAACCCAGAGTATCCCTTAAGGCGACGATCCGGAAAATTTCCTGGATCATGGCCCAAGAGAAGCTCGCTAGCATTCTCGACAACTCAAAAGACCAATTTGAAGCTACTTGGGAACCCTGGGCAAATTTCATTGGCATCTCCCTGATTCCGGGCGTACAACCATAACTCAGCTTGATGTTACGGGGTTGTGGGACATCTCCCCGCGGGCTGGCTCCTTTTCCTCTCTTCCTTCTCCTTCCCCTTCTCCTCTCCTTTTCACACCCTTCTCTTTCTTGCTTATTACTTGTCTTAAAGTTTCGAATCACAGACAGTTTGTTGATCTTAGTGTCACTCTTGATCCCTGTAGGTTCCTGTTATAAGGGGTTCAAGTAATATGATGTTGTTCCACTATATGGATATTCACTTTTCAGCAATGTTTACTGGGCGGTTGGGGGGGGCTGTGGGAGGTTTCGCCGGTCACAGCGAGTTCCCTTTTGGGGTGCCGACGGAATCCCTCTGGCCTCCTACTCCTACCCCAGGGAAAGCCTAGGGTTTTATCCTCTCTATAGCTCTTTTCTTATGGTAAACAGTGTTGTTCTTTCGGATTTTCTGTTAAAACCACAGGCCGGAACCTAACCCCTCACACCTATTATTGTTTTATTTTATTTTCTGGGTTTCGTTTGTGATTCCTCCTCTTTTTGAAATACCTACCCCACTGGGGTCTAACTGTATGTGTTATGTCCAATGTACATTTATGATTCATTGACTGTACAACTTACTTATTGTTGAAAAATCCAATAAATACTTTGAAAGAGAGAAATAACAAATATTTTTTTTTTATTCTAGAGTTTATTGATTTTTTTTGTAATTCCTTTATTTTTCAAAAAGTTGCAGTTTACAGTCAGTTAAACAAAAGGGGAAACACAGTATTTATCAATTGACAATAACCAAGAGGGTCACACCATTTAGATCCATAAGCCAACAGTCTAGGCAAGACATAGTATATATGGGCACATATATCATTACCAACATTAAAATGATTATCAATGTGCAGGGTATATAAGACATATGAGGTGGCGGCATGGAAGACCCAGAACAAATACTCATAAAACTGTGCAACTATATAGGACAGAACAATATATTGGGAAGCTGGGCATCCCAATGGCCATCCAGACCCAGACAGTAAACAGTGAGACTCGGATAATGCATAAAAGGATATTCAAATATCTGAAAAATAAAATGCCCATGGCTGGGCCAGGTATATGGGGTGGGGAGAGGAAGAAAAAGAAAGTGGGAAAAGGGGTGGGAGGGGGCGTTAAGGAAGAGAAGGAGTAAGGGGCCAGGTGTCCCTTGTTAGAACAAAAAGTACAGATTTAGAATGATAGATAGACAGATAGAGCCTCTCGCACAGGATCCAGACCATCTACAGTTTATTTTAAACTATTCCTGCTGCATGATATTCCAAACTAGAAAAGCTACAATTTCTGGGGAAATTGTGTGAAGTGTTCTTGCCTCTACAACTGGAGTGGATGGAGTAACTGGGTGGAGTGGCTTGAGTAACTGTTGTGTGGTTGGAGTGGCCAGAGTAACTGTGAAAAGTGTTAAAAAGCTTAATATTTTAGAAAAAAAAAATAGTAGTAAAAAAGTTGAAGAAGTCCCATCATTAGCTGGAAGAGCTGAACATTTTTTTTCAAAAATGATTTTTTTTTTTCAAAAATATTTTTTTTTTTTTCAAAAATGATTTTTTTTTTCAAAAATGATTTTTTTCAACAATGGATTTTTTTTTCAAAAATGATTTTTTTTTCAAAAATGTATTTTTTTCAAAAATGATTTTTTTTAAAAAAAAATATATTTTTTTTTCATGGGGTGGTCATAATGTTTTGGCTGATCATGGGGTTGTCAGCTTTTGTCACCTCCCACTCTAGTTTTGAACATTTCGCCATTCATTCCTATGGGACCAATTTTGAAACATTCCACAAAGTAATAGCACACCAATTGGGAACAATCCGCATGTTTCGGTATATTACTGTCTATGTAGTGTAAAAGCTGTGGGAGGAGTTAGGGTGGTAAATTTGGCTATAATAATAATAGTAATAATTAGAAAAGCTACAATTTCTGGGGAAATTGTGTGAAGTGTTCTTGCCTCTACCACTGGAGTGGCTTGCGTAACTGTTGTGTGGTTGGAGTGGCTGGATTAACTGTGAAAAGTGTTAAAAAGCTTAATATTTTAAAAAGTATAAATGGTAGTAAAAAAGTTAAAGAAGTCCCTTCATTAGCTGAAAGAGCTGAACATTGTTTTCAAATTTTTTTTTTTTTTTCAAAAATGATTTTTTTTTTCAAAAATGATTTTTTTTTCAAAAATGATTTTTTTTTTCAAAAATGATTTTTTTTTTAAATGAATTTTTTTTTTCAAAAATTATTTTTTTTTCTAAAATGATTTTTTTTTTCAAAAATGTTTTTTTTATCAAAAATGAATTTTTTTTTTTCAAAAATGATTTTTTTTTTTTCAAAAATATATATATTTTTTTCATGGGGCAGTCATAATGTTTTGACTGATTATGGGGTGGTCATAATGTTTTGGCTGATCATGGGGTTGTCAGCTTTTGTCACCTCCCACTCTAGTTTTGAACATTGCGCCATTCATTCCTATGGGACCAATTTCGCTGCAAAAATGACGATACGCGAACCATTTGGCGAAACGTTCCACAAAGTAATAGCACACCAATCGAGAACAATCCGCATGTTTCGGTATATTACTGTCTATGTAGTGTAAAAGGTGTGGGAGGAGTTAGGGCCCTTTCACACTGGGGCGGTTTGCAGGCGCTATTGCGATAATAATAGTGCCTGCAAACCGACCCGAAAGTGCCGCTGCTTTGATTCCAGTGTGAAAGCCCCGAGGGCTTTCACACTGGAGTGGTGCGCTAGCAGGACGGGAAAAAAAGTCCTGCTAGCAGCATCTTTGGAGCGGTGAAGGAGCGGAGTGTATACCGCTCCTTCTCTGCCCCTGCCCATTGAAATCAATGGGACAGCGCGGCTATACCACCGGCAAAGCGCCTCTGAAGAGGCGCTTTGCGGTGGTTTTTAACCCTTTCTCGGCCGCTAGCGGGGATAAAACCGCCCCGCTAACAGCCGAATACTGATGGTAAAGCGCCGCTTACAATAGCAGCGCTTTACCGCCGCCGCCGCCCCCGCTCCAGTGTGAAAGGGCCCTTGGGGTGGTAAATTTGGCTATAATAAGAATAATAATAATATATATGTGAGATAACAGTAAGTGGTCTTGTTATGCAAGAACACTTAAATAGGGACAGAACCAGGAACTCTACTAGGTAGATGTGACTGCTACAGTGATATCCAACATGTAATTCAGCCCACCTGCAGTGTACAGTCATAGTAAATTTTGTAAGTTAGTGCATAGCAGCAAATAACAAGTAGGTATTTATTCATTCATAACGTGATGTGAGAAGGTGGCTTTGTTTCAAAATACTACATTCTCTTTAAGCGAAGTACTCTAATTTTAAAGTATACTGCCCACCACATACTGTGAGTCTTGTGCTTTCAGCCTTTTTCTTCTTGATCTGCAATCCTGGCAACAAATCATATTGTCTTATGGTTGTTGTAACCTTGTTCACTCATAGGGATTATTTGGCTTGTGTATTCTTGTTTATATCTTGGTATTGCCCATACTTGGCATATGGTGTCTGTACCGTAATCTGCTTCTGATCATGTCTTAGCTTTTCATGGTTCTTGATTATTGTATGGTGCTTGCTCTTGTTTCCTTGGCCTAGTTAAGGACTTGTACAATAACTGACATCTGCTGTTCATTTCTGCTCATAAACTGTTATTGAAGAGGGTGATACGTTGAAGTGTCCTAGACCTAAAGGTCAAGCGCTTCTTGCAACAGGCTTGTTCTCTTGTTAAATACCCCTCCTCATGGTGAGTATGCTCACTACTAGAGGTAGGTAGGATCCAACATTTTAGTCCAACATATCTACATAGAAGAACGAAAAAAATCTTAGTTTAGATTAACTTATCCACACTAGAAAGTTTCACAAGAGCGGCTGACATTAGATTTCACAAATGTCCCCATAGAGGTTGATTATGCAAAAATGTATATGATGGTTATTCCTGCGCTATCATGTGTATTACAGCAGAGCCAATGGAAAAGCTGCATGCAACGGAATAAGGTACAACCAGACCCTAATTAACAGTGAAATAGAATAATGAGATGGTGCTGCGCTAATGCGCTAATGCAGGAAAAGCCGGCCGGCTCCAAAACAACCCATTCCTTTCGGGGACGACACCGCGATTTGAATACCCGAAAGGAACGGGTTGTTTTGGAGCCGGCCGGCTTTTCCTGTATACGCTCATTTACCAATGACGTCTGTAAGTGCATTTCTGATCTTGCCATTCAATAAATGTAAGGTTTTACGGTATGTGGAGCTGTTTATGTCTTTTTTTTGGTGACCTATCCTAACCATCCTGGTGCGGCCGGCTGCGGGGGTTCTTTGCAGATCGGATGACATCTAGTGCCTGACACACAGATCCCGGGCTGGGGTTACAGCCATCTGCCCAGTAAGGTCTCCTATCATTTAGAGACCAACATCTTTTGGTAAGAGGCAGGAGTTTTTGAAGGTGGAGGTTCATCAACGCACCCTATTCACTGCAGCAAGATTATTAATATTCACCTGTCACTTGGGGTTATTTATTATTTTCTTATTCAGCCTTTTGGACTATTACCAATTTTGCTTTATGTACTGTTATTAGGGACATCATTTGCACCTTGAAGATTAGTTTTTATTATTTAACTCACATTTTTTCATGGTTTTTCTGAGATACTTATGTGTTACAGTGATGTTTGTTTGCCATATTTTCGTTTGAGTGTTTTGAGGCATCCATTTGTCACCTTATCACGTTCCAACTTGTCTATTTACATATTATATATATTATATTTTTTGTAGACATAGGAGCAATTCTTGTGTTTCACCACTTTAATTTTTAGGCACAGTGATTACCACTTATGTGCATACATCCCTCTAGGCTATAGACATTCGATTCTGGCCTTTTTCACAATTTAAGCGCGACTTTCTTATTTTACAAAGAATTTTATTTGGTCTGACCCTGTCAAGGAAAAAAATAGTAATAGAAAAAATTGTAAATAAAATAAAAATTGATAAACCCAAAGAAACCCTCACTTTCAATAGTACTTACAGGGATGACCACATAATGAGGGTGTGGCACTAGGGATCATGGAACCCCCTAGGGGGCATCACCACCGGGAGCTGAGGCGGCATGGGGCAGCCGGGTGCCCAGCAAGGACAGCATCCAGGGGGAACAGATCTCCAAAAAGTGTTTGTAGTCATGTGTTACCCATTTACTATATTAGAGATTTAATATTTCTCAGATATGATCTGGGTTAAATTAGAGTTTTTTGAACATGAGTGAGAGTTTTAACACAATAACAAAAATGTATTGGTATATAGTAAAGTAGGCCTAGACTAATACACACAATCTATCTATTTGTACAAGGAAAGGGTAAAAATCATGGATTACAGAGTATATTCCTTAAAACATTAATCTACAAACATTAGGACATAAAAGACTTAAGACAAACATATTTAGTTACAAGTACAAAGCAGACATTTCACATAATTACCAGGCTAAGACCCACAAAGGTTCCATTCGGGTGACCGCTCTACCAGAGAGTGTGTGTTTCCCTCCCATCTAGTCTATGTATATCATTAAAGTTTGATGCCTCATTTGTTGGCATGGCATGGCTCTGATTGGTGGGCTTCCCTATTCCTGGTTCAGGATTGGCTACATCTCCAATCCCTATACTTTGCATAAGTCAGCCCTTTTTAATGGAAATCTTTGGCACCAATTATTTTGAACGGGAGACTTAAACTGTAGGTACACGACCTTCAGGAAAGTTAAGTATTGCTGACGGTCTGGCCACGGCCCCTCATTGCATATTCAAGCATGGGATCCTTTGAAGTATGTGTAGAACAGTGAGGTCTGGGTCCCATTGTTTGTATACACAAGCTTAGGCACCAAATTGTCTGTCTAACAGACACTTCTGTGAAGCTATATTGCACGCCCTCCATAGATACAATCTAAATGAAATATATTCATAATTACAATATTTTACAGCTATTAATGGAGATTTCACATAAACTCATAAGGCAACAGATGGCCCCTTGTGGCCAGTTGAGAATATGAGACTCAGCCACATCTAAAATAATGGTTTATGTATAATCTCCTTTAATATTTGAAACTTTTGGCTTTGTTTTCTGAAATAAAAAAAAACTCTTTGAGGAAAAAAAACCTTTTAAACTCTCCATCTCTATAGTCCACATTTAGGGATCCAAGTATCAGTAGTCATCACTTGTTCTGATGTAATAAGTCCATAATAAAAATCATACAAGACAAAACACCAAAAAAAAAAACAAGAAGAAAAAAAAACATGAGGATCCTTGTTCTCAACAGTCCAAAAATAATAGTACAAAAGTCCATAATGCCAATCTGGTCATGTTGCCCTTGCTTCTGGGACAGCCTTCCATGGTGATTCCAATTGGATACAGCATACAGTAATGGCCTTTGGACCAGCTTTCCTGGCTTTCTGAGATTATACTTTATTAATGTGGACAAATGTAGAGAAAGAAAAACACTTTTAAGACATATGCCTTCAAATGAATGCTCATCTGGTCATTCTAGAGTAATAAAGACCTTTGATTAGAATTGTTATAGATATAATGCGACATAATAATGAGACCATTTCCCTTTGTAACAATTTGAATGGTTACACCCTTCAGCCAGGTTGTCTGATTATCATCCCCCATCTTTTTTCCTCCATTGTCAGATGCCTGCAAGTAAATCTGCCCCGCCTTCTGCTGAATACCACTGTGTGTGTATGACCCTTCAAGTGTCCAGGGGGATCTTGTTGCCATTGCAACTCACCACTAAATCCTTTTACTGAAACTGTGTTCAGTTATACCAACCCTGATGGGCTAAAACCCTGGCTGTTGCCAAATATTTGTGTATAGTGCTCCGTCCTTGGCTACCGTGTGTAGCTACTGTATGAGTCCTGCCTTTAGCAGGCTATGGAAGAAGTCATAACTTTAAGAGGTTTCAGTGCAGATTAGGCAGTGTCAACTAAGCAGACAAAAATAACTTGATTTCAGAATACAGACAAGTGTGATGTCACCAGTTACTTGTGGCTTCAGGAACAATCAAACTAAATTACTCTTAAGTACAATTGTACCATACTCCCTGCTATTTGCCAATCACTATGAATCTCACAAGTCCCAGTATATCTATATGATATTCAAGCAATGCTCTTTGAACTTAGTTATGGCACAAAAAAGAAAACTGACCAAAAAAAATTTGACCAATGACCACATATGATGACTGCCACATATCAGGACTGTAGAGGGGATTGTGTGTCACATATACAAAGAAAATAGTCACATGACTGCTAAACCCTGGTGTTACTCTTACTATTGTCATAGTTGGTAATAGCTATAATGACATAAATTTATATAAAACATCTATCCAATGTCGAAAGAGAAAAAAAAAAGAAACAGAACTGTTGGAACTTTGCCCAATCCCCAAAATGCTATAGGGAAGCTTTAATATTCTATATCAACATTTTCTAACTGTTTTAAATGTTCTCCATATAATGTTCCCCAATCCCCATACTCCCCCTTTTTTTTTTTTTTTAAATTCACCATAGCGAAACCAAACTCAAGAGTCACCAAAAAATAAAGGTGATATTGGAAAAAAAAAAAAAGTAAATAAAAAAAAGGTACAGATTTAATGCTGCCTCAACCTGAAATTTAAACTGCCTTCAAACATTGCAGCAATACAAAAAGCAACACCCTCTCTCGGTAGTGATTAACATATTAATTGATTCTCAGTGAAGATCAATTTGCAAGTCAAGCAGGCCACCAGAAGTTGTATTAGAGAGAGGACAGAAACTATGTTTAATGAAACAGACCACCAAAAAAAATATATATATTTTAGAATTCAGTTAAGCCTGACTGCAATTAATTCCATTTAAGGCTTCTCCTTAAAACAAACATAAACTATGCTTTAAGGTCCTCTATATTTCACAGTATTTTGCCAAGTCTGTGTCCTCTCTGCATTATCTGTTGATGTTTGTGTATTTACCCTAAAATACAAAACTCAAAAACCATTAAAAACACCTCACTCTACCTCTCTGAGAGGTTTCTTATGACTACACTAGTTGTGGATGCTTGGAACCACCTTCCAGGAGAGATAATGAGTCCATCAACAGTAAGTACAGTCAAAAATGCACAGACACACCCACATATCTATACTCTGACAGACAAAAAAGTTATAGGAAAACTTGGTGGGTTTGTAAGTACTTAAAGTCAAATGCCCCGTACACACGATCGGACATTGATCAGACATTCCGACAATAAAATCCATGGATTTTTCCCGACGGATGTTGGCTCAAACTTGTCTTACATACACACGGTCACACAAAGTTGTCGGAAAATCCGATTGTTCTGAACGCGATGATGTAAAACACGTACGTCGAGATTATAAACAGGGCAGTAGCCAATAGCTTTCGTCTCTTAATTTATTCTGAGCATGCGTGGCACTTTGTGCGTCGGATTTGTGTACACACGATCGGAATTTCCGACAACGGATTTTGTTGTCGGAAAATTTTATAGCAAGCTGTCAAACTTTGTGTGTCGGAAATTCCTATGGAAAATGTGTGATGGAGCCTACACACGGTTGGAATTTCCAACAACAAGGTCCTATCACACATTTTCCATCGGAAAATCCGACCGTGTGTACAGGGCATAAGAAGACAACATGTAGACATATAACCTTCATACATATTAACAGGACATGAGTCAATTTGGAAGGAAAAACAAAACACAAGACATACTGCACCCATAAGATGCCACAAAGTGCAAAGTAATGTATTATTATGTACTTTCCGAGTGTCAGAGTGAATGAAACTTCACTCTAAGCCACAGGAAAGGAAAAAGAAACAAAACAAAATCCCTACAGTTTCTCAGAGTTATAGGGATCGAGATCTCATATGTGTACACAGGTTATTTATGCGAGAATAAACTTAAACTTGTAAAAAAAAAAAGTATAAATGTAAACTGGTACCAGTACTGAGCTCATTACAAGCAGAAACCAAAATACAAAACATGCGCATTAATGTGATCACATTTCTTATTGATGGCCAGCCAACAATGGTGTGTACTAAAAAAAAAAAAATCTTTGTTTACACATAGACAGTTCATACACATCCATTACATCACTAAGACACACACATTTATTTAGACTGGCTCCCTTACATTCTGGGTAGAGAGAGCTTTGGTACTTGCAAATTAATTGCTAGGCATTTCTGGCCAATGGGAGAATACAAAAGACAGAAAAAAAAAACAATGGAATATTATACTTTACCTTCTGTTAGGCGTGTGTATTTAAGCATATGTACAGCTATCTGCATACAGATTTATATGTAAATATACTTTCAGGAACTCACTTAACCTGAAAAAAGATAACTTGTAGACAACAGTTATTACTCTATCCCCCCTCTTTTTTTCTTTAACTTATTTAAAGCAAACAATACAACATTCTTACGTGTACATTGGTAAATGGTAAATGAGATTCCCACTTTAATCTAGTGAAACTAAAATGCAATAGACCTTTAAAACATAACTTATATCTTGTATTTTATTCCCAGTTTTGGTTTGGTTCCCGATGGACAAGTTATTCCCTCTATTTTTCCAATTCAAGAATTCAATAACGTTTCTCTTAAAGGATTGGAATTCTTTCACAAACTCATACCGTTCCTGTTTCATTTGCCTAATCTCATACTGTAAAGCCTCATTCTCGGCCTTAATAGTTGAGGAAGGGATGTATGATCTCATATTTTCATATTTATTACTCCTAGGCCCTTCACCCCAGCGTGGTGAGTACACTTCCACGTCAGGCCTCTTTGTTGTATATTGATTCTGTTTTAATATCTTTTCACCAGAAGACAAACAAAACCAAGCAATGTGACCAAATAACCCACAGGTGTAGCGTTTTATCCTTTGTAAAGTATTAAAGCATCTCTTAACAACCGGTGTGGTTTTAGGCTGAGAATATTCAATGGCTAAAATCTGATTCACAACTTTTCCTCTCTGCATATGAGATATAGGGGCACTTTCAACTTTTTTGTTGAAACTAGCACATACTTCAGATGGAGATAATTTCCAGTTGCATCTAGAAATACTCAAACCTGTTGTATTACAATCTATGGTATGTGGAGATTACACAAGCTGCCCTGGAAGATGTAGACAATTGTTTAAATTTACTCTCTGCAGTCTTTAGCCCACGTGCCAGATGATCAACTTCTCCCTGCTTGTTTTGGTTGTCTATTGTTTGTTGCTGGTGGCTAGAATTCAAATTTGTCATAGAAACTCTTATGCCCCGTACACATGGTTGGATTTTCTGACGGAAAATGTTCAATGGGAGCCTTTTGTCATAAATTCCGACCGTGTGTAGGCTCCATCGGACAGTTTCCATCGGAATTTCCATCGCACAAAATTTGAGATATGGTTCTCAAATTTTCCGACAAGAAAATCCATTTGCGTAAATTCTGATTGTGTGTACACAATTCCGACGTACAAAGTGCTTCACATGCTCAGAATAAATTACGAGATGGAAGCGCTCGGTCTGGTAAAACTACCGTTCGTAATGGAGATAGCACATTTGTCATGCTGCAATTTTTAAAATAGTTTAATGCAGTGCATTCTCTTCTTCTTTAGAATGCTAGAAGAATGAAGTTGTTTTGCTGCTCATAGTCACACAGAGTTCTCACAAACTGATTTCTTTATTATTTCTCGTGATCTCATGAATAATATTAATTTTGTTTTTCGTCACATCTCCATTTGGGGGTTTTTTTTCGTTTTTTTTTTTTTTTCCTCAAGATCTCAAGTATTTGTGAAAAAAATAGCCATTTATTCTGGGTTATAACAAAATAAAGAGGAAGGCAACGTTAGAGAAACTGCTGAGATTTGCAAAGCCTTTGTACCCCAGGGCACACATCAATTATTTTACAGTCAAAATTGTTGGCCTGGTGTGTCCATATAATAGTGAGCACAATCCGTCCAGGACTACAAGAGATCAGGAACAGCAGCAGATGACATATCTGTCTCCAGGCTGTTGCCATACAACAGCCTGCGTCTTTTGCCAGACCAGACTGAACCCAGGCCATCACTCTCTTGTCTTCCTTAGATGCTTCCTTGCAGGCTGTGGATCTGGTGTTGGAGTTGTGGCAGGAGGTGGAGGAGGAGGACCTGGAGGAGGAGGAGGAGGACCATGGTTGAACTCACAAATGTGGCATTGGCTTGTGAGTTCGCCCCTCAACCCCTGATTTAGGGCTTGTAACATAACTTCCTCACATAAGAGGCGTTGGCCCTCCTCCATTTCCAGCACTTGCAGGATGTTATGTAGGCATAGTCCTCTTGAACACTGGGGGGGTTTCTGAGGGCCGCAGTAGCCTTCATAAATAGGCCAATTGCTGCCTCCTTCAGGTTACTCCTCTTCCTGGCATTTTTTTGTTGAAGGCCAAGGGCAGGGACCTGGGATTTGGGCAGGCTACTGGTCCCGGCCACCTCCTGGCTGCCACTTACCCCCGCCACCTCCTGGCTGCCACTTTCCACGGCCTCCTCCTGGCTGAGACTTTCATGTGTATGAAAAAGGGACATAGTTTTAGTTTTTGGTTCATCAATCACACACAATTTTCAGCCCATGACTGTTGCAAATAGAATGTTAATAAATAGAAAAGACTATCATTCTGACCCCAGCATTTTTCATTCTTGTCCCAATCATTTGTGGCCACTACTGTCTATTGATATGTAAAACACTTTGTGAAATCAGAAATTAGTTATCAAAACTAACATATATTTAACATCATTAATTTGACAAACAGAAATATTTTGAAGAATGCTATACCTGACTCAAGCTGGGCTCCTCCACATGTTGTTGCCTGGAAGGCCCAGGTTGGTTGTCGTAAGCCTCAGCTGGGGGGAAAGGAAGCCTTGAAGGAAGACTGGAGAGTGCTGGCCTGGGTTCAGTCTGGCCTGCTAGAAAATGCAGTCTGTCATACTACCACAGCCTGGATACATAAATGTCATCTGCTGCAGCTCCTGATCTCAGGGAATCCTGAACCTTCTTGCGCTCCCTATTATAAGTGCACCTCATGCCACCAATTAGGGCCTTCAAATAGGGGATGTATGCCTTGGGGATCACCGGCTTCACAAATTCCAGCAATTGATCCAGCGCTGCCTTCCTCTTTGGTTTCTTGTTATAAAACGGGTGGTTTACCTGCCACAGACAGGGCAGCTCCCTGTACATATCAATGAATATGGGGATAAAGTCTTCATCGTTGAATAGATCCATTTTCTCTGCAAGACACAACACAAGACAAACCCTAATGTCAGGCAAAACTCTCCTAAGCTTGACCCAAAATAGGCCTCAATCTATAAGCAGTATAAACTTCTCTTTCGGCGCAGTGGGAGAGCACATGGCGGAGAGACAACAGGTGCATGTAGGAGAGCATCAACGACGAAAGGCTGGAGCCCCGAACCTTACGATCCCAGAGAAGATTGAAGGCCTCAAATATGTCCTTTGTAGAGATGGTGGAGATGGTGGGCATCTTTGAAAGGGCCGACTATGACGGGAAGCATGGACCTTACCCAAACCCAAATATGAGAAAGGCCAAGATCATACCTAAAGTTGTGAAGAGTCTGCACAGGAATTTTGGGGTACGGCGATCCAAGGATCAACTGAGGAAACGATGGTCAGACCTCAAATTGAGGGAACAGGATCAGTACAGAAGAATCAAGGGAGTGCTGCAAAAAAGTAAGTATTTTGTCGTGTGTTCCTATTCTTCTTCTTAACGTTCGTGTTGCCCCATGTGCTTTTCTTTACTGTTGTACACAAAACAAAAAGAGTTCTTAAGCACTAAAACTGGCAGTCATTAGAAACTTTTGTCATGCAAGGAATTATGCAAGGAATAGCTGGACACCAGTGCAGCTGCAAACTTCTGGAAGACAAGTAGACAACAAAAATAAACAAAAATGCAGCGCTCAATGGGACCAGTAGTAAAGAACTATTGCTGATGGTATAATCAATAAAGTTCATTTATTGGATGCATGCTGAGATTTGAAAAAACAACTGTCAATGAAAAAATGAGGTGATAAAATTATTAGACTTCATAAGCACAACTCATTATCATGGTTGAAGTAATTTGAAAATTAGTATATACGATACCACCATGACTTCCAAATGACAAGGGGTTCATGTCAGCAAGTGTGCTCCAAGCTCCGATCCTAATTGTCATACCCAATGTCTCAATGTGCAGGGAGAAAAATAGAGGTGGAGAGACACCGCCCTCTAAGGTGCACTTAGTGGCTGTATTCCGGATATCAGACTCGCTGTGATCCAGGAGGTGTATTGGAAGATCGCGCCTCTGAACGACTTCCTTCAAGCTGGCTGATCAGGCTGGCTGGAACCTGGCGTGCTGGAGGGCGCTCTGGATGAAGCGCACTGAATCCGGAAGCTGGGAGGTAGGGTCAGGGCCGGAAACAAGGAATACCAGGAAGCTAGGCGGATTGGATTTTAAAATGGCTACTTCCATGTTCATGGGCACAGTAATCGGTCGTAGGAAACATTGTTCGTTCGCCCACTTTAAGATGTTTTTGGCAGATACAGGTTAACTACATTTGTTTATGCCTATTTGTAATAAAATAAGGTTGGTGTCTAGATGGGTTTGTAACTACAATGAAATGTAAACTTGATTCTGAGTAAGAAGAGGACACGCAGGAGCTTTTTACACATCTGGACGCAGGAGCACTAGTGTGAGACACCAGAATACATTTTTTAGGATGTCCCACACAGGTGCTCCAGTGGATACTATAGGGATGTCTCCATGTGTGATACATGTGTGATTTAATAAAAAAGGGAAGTATTCCAGCTTTAGAAAGGAAAAAAAAAGTTTTTCAGCTTGGAACTCTGCCAAAACAGACAATTGTACGACACTTCCAAGCAATGTTTCATATTCCTATTTCTGCCCTCCAATATCTGTATGCCAAGTATACCTATTTTTTATTCATATAGGGGAGAAAAGACTCGGCACATCTGAGGACACCAGGGACCCCCCAACTCCTAAAGAAGGGGAAATCCCCGCACTACAAGCAGAGGATGTGGAGGGAGAGGTTTATGAAGTGGGCAAAATTATCACCACAACAGGTGAGTGTCTCAGACCACAGCTTCAGGTAAGAGATCTATGCCTGCATATTTATAATATATGGTGTGTTTTTTTATTTTAGGTGATGTGGATGTTGTGGAAGAACAATCTCATTTCACTAGTGAAAGTGCCCAGATCCTCATCGGGGAGAGAATGGGGTGCAATCGCGATTTAGAAAATATAAAGGAAAACATCAATGATGTTAAAAAAAAATGAAGAACATCATTGATGTTTTAGGCAGAATATAATAAAACAACAAAATTGTACCATTTTATTGTGTATTTTTAAATGTAAAAAAAGTTGTAAAGTATTTGAAAAGCCAAATTTTGAAGATGCACACAGTGTGTCAACATGTGCTATCTGCCATCAGGGGATATCAATGTACGTGTTTTGTGGGTGTAACCTCTTCCTCCCAACTCAATTAGGTGAGAGGAAGGGGTTGCACCCCCAAAACACATCCATTGATCCCCCATGATAGGAGCTAGCACATGTTGACATTAGGCATGGGATCAGGAGGGAAATCCCCAGTTTGAATTCCAATATGTGTGCATCTTCAAAATTTGGCTTTTACAGGGGTAACATCACCTCATGTGATGAAGGCAATATCAACACATTTTGGACATACTAATGTCTGATATTGCCTTCACTTCAAAGTTTAACTTTGTAAGTTCCTGAGTTGTGTATGTTATGCTTTGAAACATGCCTGTTTAACCAAAAAAAAGGATCTCTACAATGTAAAAAAAAATACACCAAAGATGTTGGTTTGTTCAAAAACCCTTTTCTATTGCACATGTGAATGTGCTTTGAGTAAAATGTTTTCTACTCAACAATGTGTGGCTTCTTCTTTCAATGCTCAATTGCAATTTTTGTAGTAAGTTGGTGTTTACAGTGACAATTGGGGTTATTTACTAAAGGCAAATCCACTTTGCACTACAAGTGCAGTTTCATGTGTACAAGTGTTGGAGTGCAAAGTGGATTTGCCTTTAGTAAGTAACTCCCACAGTGCTTTCTAATTTGCCACAATCACGCCATTTTCATGACTCCACAAAATTCATTCAAGGTGCTAAAAATGATGAATATTTTTGTCAGTAATGCATTACATACATACAACAAAAACAAGGTGTGTGTAGCAGACTCACAACATAATAATAGTTTGCTGAAGAAGAGATTGTCACCTCATGTATCAAATAAATTACATTTGCACTATTGAAGAAAATGTCGATTGAAGAAAAGCCCATTGGAGAACCTAGGAGACAGCAGAAAGAAACCCAGGCAGTAAATCAAAGGAAATCTTCTTTCAGTTTAAGTTCAAAAATTGTTGATACTGAGTACTCGACATACTTCTGTCTTACTTCACGGGCACTTTGGGGGGGCAAGCCAGGACGGCCAGCTTCAAGCGCCGTTAGGGTTTCTTCTTGAAGTCTGGCCTCAGGCACAACTGAGGCCACATAGTTAATTGAATTTCTCCTTAAATAGTTGTGTAGAATGCAGCATGCAAGGATTATCTGGTTAAGTTTACATTCCGCCAAGTTGATTGGCATAAGGAATAGGCAGAACCGGCTGGCCATTATCCCAAAAACGTTCTCCACCACTCTTCTGGCTCTGGCCAGATGGTAGTTATAAACCCTCTGGTCCGGGGTGAGGGTCCTCATGGCTTCAAAACGGTCAGCTGGTCAGAACGAACTAACAGAAAGCACTGAAAAACAGAAAGGCCGGAGCTGAAAATCAGAAAAGAGTGGACAAGAAGGCACTGAAAATCAAATACGTAATATGAACCCACAAGCACAAACCGAAGAGCAGTAATGATCGGAAAAGTAGGAGGCTAAAAAGCGTGAATCATCTGTCACCAAACTTCTACTAACACGAGATTAGCGGAAGGAGCCCAAAGGGTGGCGCACTTGGTAATGAACTTCCTCTTTCTAGTGCCATCATACGTGTTGTACGTCACCGCATTCTTAACGATCGGAATTTCCGACCAACTTTGTGTGACCGTGTGTATGCAAGACAAGTTTGAGCCAACATCCGTTGGAAAAAAAACATGGATTTTTTTGTCTGAAAGTCCGACCATGTGTACGGAGCATTAGAGTACTGATATTACTTTTGGCTATTTATAGATCCTCCTTGAGAGATATGTTTTGCAACAATAACTGTCTGTAATTGTTAGCCAACCAGCAAGCTGCCAAAATTAGTGCAGTCTTACCCTTACATTTGCTGTATTTTTTCTCTGTAAGCTTTATATTTACATACTCTTGTGCCTGGTAAAATGGGCTTTTAGATTCCTCCATTGCTCTTATTATTTCAGAGCTATTTTTAACTTTAGCAATCCTGGCCATCAATTTCTCCATGATGTACAAGTTCAGTGACGATACAACAATACACCACAGAACAGACTTCCGACACAGTAGTCTACCACTTAGAATATGCACAAGAGTGGAGACACAAACATTAAAATAACACAAGTATCCTCATAGAATAGAGTCTACACCCAAGGAACAAAAGATAGAGGGGATGTGCTGAACAATAGAGGTGGAGATACAGTATACACACCACAAACAATAGTGCTGAGATAAGCACACAAGGAACAATAGAGTAACCCCCTAGGTTGACAATAGAAAGGTAAACACAGCCGTGTTTACACCAATAGCTGTTACACCCAATTCAGTTTAACCGCTGGCCGACCAGCCGCCGTTATTTTACTGCGGCAGGTCGGCACGATCCCGCGAATCGTCAGAGCTATACGTCAGCTTGCCACAAGCGATCGTGAGCATGAGAGACAGAACAGGGACGTGTGTGTGTAAACACACAAATCCCTGTTCTGTGAGGAGAGACAGATTGTGTGTTCTTAATAGCTAGGAACCATGATCTGTCATTTGCTCTAGGCCAGTCCCCTCCCCCTTAAGTTAGAAACACATACAGGGAACACAGTTAACCCCTTGATCGCCCTCTAGTGTTAATCAGTGCATTCTTATAGCACTGATCGCTGTATAAATGCCAATGGTCCCAAAAATGTGTCAAAACTTTCCGATGTGTCCGCCATAATGTCGCAGTCCCGATAAAAATTGCAGATAGCTGCCATTACTAGTAAAAAAAATGATAATAATAAAAATGCTAAAAATCTATCCCCTATTTTGTAAACACTATAACTTTTGCGCAAACCAATCGATATACGCTTATTGCAAATTTTTTTACCAAAAATATGTAGAAGAATACATATCGGCCTAAAATGAGAATTTTTTTTTTTTTTTAAATGGAGGTATTTATTATAGCAAAAAGTACAAAATATTGTGTTTTTTTCTAAATTGTCGCTCTTTTTTTGTTTATAGCGCAAATAATAAAAAACGCAGAGGCGATCAAATACCACCAAAAGCAAGCTCTATTTGTGGAAAAAAAAGGACATCAATTTTGTTTTGGTGCAGCGTCGCGCGACTGCGCAATTGTCAGTTAAAGCGGCGCAGTGCCGAATCGAAAAAAATGGCGCGGTCATTCAGCAGTCAGTTCTACTGGGGCTGAAGTGGTTAAAAAAAAATACAAAAAAAAAAAAATACTATACGACAAATTGAGCTTATCAAATTTTTGGTAGGATTTCTCCTTACAAAAAAAAAATTTTCAAGGTATAATATGGTATGCTAAATACACCTTATTTTACACCCTAAAATTAATTGTTCTCAGATATTAGCTTCATTAACCAGACTTCCACAGTTTGGTATTTTAACAGAAAACAATGAGAATATTACTGCTTGTAAATTCCCACAGCAAAAAAAAAACAAACAACTCTCTTGTAGCTTAGTTTCAATGTCGTACACACAAATACTATGCCTTTAGTGGACACACCATTTAAATATAAAACAAAAATCTGTTGAATCTTTTCAACAAAACAACCAGGGCCACACTCTTTCAATGTCTTTGCAATAAAATGCATATGTACTCACCATACAGCACACTCAAACAATGGTTAGTGAGACCAATGAAGCTTGGTGAGCACAAAAGAAACAAATAAATAAAAACAAAATTTTTCCCGCTAAGTACTTCCTCCCCGTTACATTGACCGGTTATAAATTGTACTTCCAATGTACCTTTTCAACTATATTTGTGGGATATTAAAAAAAAAAAAAACAATATGTGATGTATCCTCTCTCCTTATGCAGTGTACACATGGTCGTACTTTTCGACTGGACTGGTCTGACGGACCGAGTCCGGCAGACAATCCGATCGTGTGGGGGCTTCATCGGACCTTCAGCGGACAGTCGAAAATCTGACGGACTTTAGATTTGGAACATGCTTCAAATCTTTACATCGTAATTCCGTCGGACCCAGAAATCCGCTCGTCTGTATGCTAGTCCGATGGACAAAAAACGACGCTTGGGCAGCTATTGGCTACTGGCTATCAACTTCCTCATTTTAGTCCAGTGATCGTGTGATTGTGTGTAGGCAAGTCCGTTCATTAAAAAGTCCATCGGAAGTCCGTCAAAAGTCCGTTGAAAGTCTGTCGGAAAAGTCTGTCGGACCAGTCTGGTCGAAAAGTCCACCTGTGTGTATGAGGCTTTAGAGTTATTCTGATACCAACTAAAAAAAAAAAAAAACATTTACCTATATTTTTCCCTAGATAAACTTGCTGTGACCTCCAAACTCCAGCCCAATAACCTAAACTTCCTCAACCTTGTGCGTAGCCAATTATGTTACCCGTTTACTATATTTGAGATTTAATATGGATGGAGGGTTGGATTTGGCGCCAATATTGGATGGCTTGACCGTCCGTCATGGTTTTCCATAACTACAAACACTTTTTGGAGATCTGTTCCCCTGCCCTTGCTGGGCATCAGGCCACCCTACGCCGCCTCATCTCCCGGTGGTGATGCCCCCTAGGGAGTTCCTAGTGCCACACCCTCATTATGTAGTCATCTCTATAAGTACTATTGAGAGTGAGGATTTCTTTGGGTTTATCAATTTTTATTTTATTTACAATTTTTTCTATTACCATATTTTTCTTTGACAGGGTCAGACCAAATAAAATTCTTTACCATCTACAATATATATACCCCAATCATGTGCATGCTCCTGAAGATTGGATCAATCCATGAAATGCGCAGAGCTGTTATATCCCGTGTTCCAATCCTTTTGTGTTCTACCAGCTACTTTTTATATGCTATACTATATCAATTGTTTGTAACCATGTAAATACTTGCCTCTACTGTATGTATGTGTGTATATACATGAATTGTATTGGAGATTTTACATGTACCATAACTACCATTTTGTACTTTGTTATCGACATATTCAATTTTTATACATATTAAAACTTTTTATTAGTATCTATGTGCTTCATTGAAAGTCCCACTTCCCCATCCCCGCTTTTTCATTAGATAGGGATAGAGGCACTGGACCCTACAAGGTTACCGCCTCACTCAAAGTCCCAAATTGCTTCTGGAAGAATGGTCAAACATTCCCATAGACACACTCCTAAACATTGTGGACAGCCTTCCCTGAAGAGTTAAAGCTGTTAAAGCTGTAAAGGGTGGGCCAACTCTATATTGAACCCTACAGACTAATGCCCTGTACACAAGGTCGGACATTGATTGGACATTCCGACAACAAAATCCATGGATTTTTTCCAACGGATGTTGGCTCAAACTTGTCTTGCATACACAGGGTCACACAAAGTTGTCGGAAAATCCAATCATTCTAAACGCGGTGATGTAAAACACGTATGTCAGGACTATAAACGGGGCAGTAGCTAATAACTTTTGTCTCTTAATTTATTCTGAGCATGTGTGGCACTTTGTGCATCGGATTTGTGTACACATGATTGGAATTTCCGACAACGGATCTTGTTGTCGGAAAATTTTATAGCAAGCTCTCAAACTTTGAGTGTCGGAAATTCCAATGGAAAATGTGTGATGGAGCCCACACACGGTCGGAATTTCTGACAAGGTCCTATCACACATTTTCCGTCGGAGAATCCAACCGCGTGTACAGGGCATAAGACTGGGATGCGATTAAAGTTCATGTGCACCTAGCAGGCATTCCAATACTTTTTACAATATAGTGTATATCTAAAACCAAGGGAAGGGAAAGGAATTCTTTTTGAAAGTGAGGGAATTCCTCGCTTAGATATTTGTCACCAGTACCCCACTGTAAGTTTTCCCTTCTATTCCTGTTCCAGTAACAAATCAAAATTTTGGATTTTCCCTCAATAGCCACCAGGACAAACAGAGAGAAACAATCTCTTTAGTTGGTACACAGACCAAAGAAAAGCCTAACAGGGGGCCCAACCCTTCCAGGCTCCATCCTTGATAAATCGGTCCTTTAGAGCGAAGTGATAATCCCCTTAAAACAAGAACTTCAATCACATTGCATAGTCATTAACAACTAGTAATAAATTCTACCTTAACAATATACTTTCTTGGATTATCCTATAGTAAACTATAATGTAGTGATATAGTCTATTTTCATTGCAATTAATACGTTGAATTCTCATACCTCCGAGCCTTGCATTCTGGTGAGGAAACTTAGTACTGTGATTCTAATGGGCTTGTCCCAGAAAAAGATATTCCAATAACAGGCTACAAAGTCAATCCTAGAAAGAGGTTTAGAAGATTATATGGCCAGGATAAACATTCCTAAGTATGATTTTGACTTTGTTGGCAAACAGATTATTGTAATTTAAAACATTAACACATGTTTCATCCTGGGGTAAAGCAGATTGGGTTCCAATAATTTCCCTTTTCATATTTCATATTTTCTAACATTTCCCTATCACTACTGTTAGCATTTTCATTTCATATTTTATTAAACAGTACTAAACTTTGTAACTTTCCTTGCATTTTTTTAAATAGCCACAATGCATAGTGGGTAAAGATTTTATTCGCTTTGTTCTTGTGTGTGTGTGTATATATACACAAACATTGCTGGATTTTAGTTGACAGATTTCCAGAAGCAACGTCTGGCTCTTTGGCCTGGAACATTTTCTCTTCAAATTCATGAGTTTTTGGCCCACAACTACATAAGCTATTCAGGGTGTGCACTAAATACCCTCTGTCTGGATAAATGGTAACTATTTTCTGGCAGGCTTCATTACTGTTCATCTGCCAGCATTCATGGGCATCTCAAACATGGCAGAACAATACACAATTCTTTCTTCATTTACTAAAAATAACAGTAAGAAAAAGGAATAACTGAATAAGCCTCTAGTAAGATATCTGTTTATTATAGCCAGTACAGGAAGCCAGGATGTGGAAGATGACCAGGTCCATAGTCCATTGGTCCAATAAAAAATGTTTTCACTTATTGAAAAAGACCTTCAACTCCCATTTATGTGGATGTACCATCTGGAATCTGCTAGTCTCATGTTTTCCATCATGCTGTAAGTAAGAGATGGCTGGTAGAACTCCTGTAGGAAACAAAGTAGTTGTCACTGGAGATAAGTGAAATTTAAAATTTTAAACTCACCAAAAATTTGATGAGAATTTGGAGATTTTGTTGAAATTTCACGAATTCTGCAAAATGCATTGGAGCAACAGGGAGGGCAAATGTAACGTGGATCTTCACCCATTCTTTTTTTTAAATTAAGTAACTTTTATTGAAACAAAAGCATAAGGCACTACAGTGTACAGTTAGTAGACCAAACAGTCTACAATTGTAAGCGTAATTACTTATCAGTAGGGATGAGCTTTCTGTTCGAGTCGAACATGAGTTCGACTCGAACATCGGCTGTTCGCCCGTTCATTGAAAACCGAACATTGTGGGCCGTTCGCGCCAATTTTGAGCAGCATGTAAGGGCCCATAATGCACTGCGAGAGTGCAGTCCATTGCTGTATGATAATTTGGCCAGAGCATGCACCATGACCTGCATGCTTTGGCCAATCACAGCACCCTCAGCTAAGAGAGCCATAATTTTCCAAAGGCAGGGTGCCTTTTGCCAATCATGGCTCAGGGGGACGGAGAGAGAGTGTCATTTAGATTGAGCAGGAAGATTATTCAGTTAGCTGCAGTGTATTCAATATATATATACAGACAGCCTTGTATATATATATCCACTGTATCCAGTTTAGCTAGATCTGACTGCAGTCCGTTCCTGGTTTACTGTTTCTAATGTACTTCAGGCAGGCAGGTGATTCAGTTAGCTGCAGTGTATTTAATATATATACAGATAGTCTCATGTATATGTATATATATATATATATATATATATATATATATATATATATATATATATATATATTCACTGTATCCAGTTCAGCTATATCTGACTGCAGGCTGTTCCTGGTGTACTGTTTCTAATATACTTCAGGCGGTGTACACAGTATACAGTGCTGTGCACCCATAGTGCAGTTGCTCATACTTTTCTGGTGGTCAATACAGTACACCCATAGTTGTTATTAAACACCTGTTGGTGTACACAGTACCGTGCACCCCTAGTGCAGTTTCTACTACTTTTCTGGTGGTGTACACAATACATACAGTGTACCCATAGTTGTTATTATACTTCTGTTGGTGTACACAGTACTGTGCACCCCTAGTGCAGTTGCTAATACTTTCCTGGTGGTGTACACAATACATACAGTGCACCCATAGTTGTTATTAAACATCTGTTGGTGTACACAGTACCCTGCAGCCCTAGTGCAGTTGCTACTACTTGCCTGGTGGTGTACACAATACATACAGTGCACCCATAGTTGTTATTAAACTTCTGTTGGTGTACACAGTACTGTGCACCCCTAGTGCAGTTGCTACTACTTTCCTGGTGGTGTACACAATACATACAGTGCACCGATAGTTGTTATTAAACTTCTGTTGGTGTACACAGTACCGTGCACCCCAAGTGCATTTGCTACTACTTTCCTGGTGGTGTACACAATACATACTGTGCACCTATAGTTGTTATTAAACTTCTGTTGGTATACACAGTACCGTGCACCCCTAGTGCAGTTGCTACTACTTCCTGGTGGTATACACAATACATACAGTGCACCCATAGTTGTTTTTACACTTCTGTTGGTGTACACAGTACCGTGCACCCCTAGTGCAGTTGCTACTACTTTCCTGGTGGTGTACACAATACATACAGTGCACCGATAGTTGTTATTAAACTTCTGTTGGTGTACACAGTACCGTGCACTCTTAGTGCAGTTGCTAGTGCTACTACTTTTCTGGTGGTGTACACATTACACAATACATACAGTGCATCTATAATTGTTTTTACACTTCTGTTGGTGTACACAGTACCGTGCACCCCAAGTGCATTTGCTACTACTTTCCTGGTGGTGTACACAATACATACTGTGCACCTATAGTTGTTATTAAACTTCTGTTGGTATACACAGTACCGTGCACCCCTAGTGCAGTTGCTACTACTTCCTGGTGGTATACACAATACATACAGTGCACCCATAGTTGTTTTTACACTTCTGTTGGTGTACACAGTACCGTGCACCCCTAGTGCAGTTGCTACTACTTTCCTGGTGGTGTACACAATACATACAGTGCACCGATAGTTGTTATTAAACTTCTGTTGGTGTACACAGTACCGTGCACTCTTAGTGCAGTTGCTAGTGCTACTACTTTTCTGGTGGTGTACACATTACACAATACATACAGTGCATCTATAATTGTTTTTACACTTCTGTTGGTGTACACAGTACCGTGCACCCCAGTGCACGGTACTGTGTACACCAACAGAAGTGTACACAGTACCGTGCACCCCTAGTGCAGTTGCTACTACTTTACTGGTGGTGTACACAGTACACAATACAGTGTAGTGTTTTTTTTGCTAAACAAAATTTACAGCATGTCCGGAAGGCCATCAAGGAGAGGCAGACACTCACAGGCCACTAAAAGTGTCTACAGTCGACAGTGCTGGTCATGGACACGGTGCATCCTCAGCACGTGGTCGTGGGGCACGCTTGTCCTTTTTTCCTGCAGCTGGCCGTGTTATTGAGCCACAACATGCAGAAGAGTTGGTGGAATGGATAACAAAGCCGTCTTCACCCTCCTCATCCTCTGGTAACCAGGCAGTAGTTTGCCTGCCAATGCAGCTGCCAAAGTGGCCTATTCCATTGGCTCCATGTCAACAGTCACTCCTTCCCTAGCCCCTCCATCATGCATGGAGGAGTCCCCCGAACTATTCGATCACAGTGTTGGGGACATACTGCAGGAGGATGTGCAGCGATTTGAAGGCTCCGATGATGGTACCCAGGTTGAGGAAGGGAGTAACGCCAGCCTAGAGAGAGGGGGTGCCCAAGAAGGTCAAGAAACTGGCAGTCATGTTCCCCCAGCTACAGCATACTGCCAAGTTTGCTCCAATGACGAGGAGGGAGGGGATGAAGAGGTTACAGACTCAACTTGGGTGCCTGATAGAAGAGAGGAGGAGGAGGAGGAGGTACATCTCCAATTAGGTAGGATTCCCTCCAGGGGTAGATAATACAAAATGACTTCCACCTGTAGGCAATCAAACAATAACAGATTGGCCGATTCGTCACTTGGAGATAGGCTATCTCCCTAGTAGCAAAACTTAACACATATATGAAAGAAATCTGTACCAGGGTAGTCCCGGGATTGCCATCAAGGGGAGAATCAACAACTGGATTAAATCAGTTATTTAATCATCAACTTTATTGATGAATGAAAAATATATAAAAAAATTAAGTCCCACTGGTGCAGCGCAAAGGCCGCCAAAGTCCAGATGAAGTGCTTGTTTAAAGCACGAAACGCGCTGACGTAGCAATGCTATAGACGCTGGCTAATCCCCCTGCTCCTGATTAGCAGTATATCCATGTCGGCAAGGTGACTCCTTGCATCAGAATACCCGAGGACAAGTGTTGTTGTTAAACTTACCTGAGAGTATCTCATACTGGTTATCGTAGCGGTGCCCTTTGGAGTGTGTACGGGAACTAATTGGATCAACTGCTTCACACACAACAAGTGGTCACTGTGTCCGCTACATGGAACCCGCCAAGTCCGAACTACTTTGGCTTATGTTCTTATGATCTATTGGCGCCTGACACAAGGAAGAAGCACATACAGCGGCCAAGTGGCAATGATATAGGAAGGGTAAGACCCCCTCACTGACTTTTTCCATTACTTCATATGTGTCTCTCTATGCGCCCATATGCCTAAATTGTTTGTTGTTCAATTAACTAACTGACACGAACCATAAAGGTTCCGGGAACCATACCACCGACAACGGCCCCTACAGTTTGTCACAATATCATTGAATGGAATACATTCTGTCCTAGTCTGCTATGCTTTGTGACTGAATTATTGGAGACCTATATATTACATGTGTGGCTAAACTAACCAGTATCAGATTTGTATCCATCTCTGAATGTCCAGTTGCGCTGTTTTTATATATTTCATCTAAATGAAATTGAGCAGCAGTAACGGGAAGCAGCTCTCTGTTTGTTCACACTGATTTTTCACTATCATTGCAATAAAGCCCTAGTCAGGGCATAATTTACACCAGTGACTTGGGACATCTGAAATTTGGTGCTACGCATAAAGGATTTAAATTTTTTCATCAACACTTTTTGGGCTATACTCTTTAGATTTAGGATTTTTCTACTCAGGATCAGTGCGGGTAATACTTTGTTCAGCGTCTATTTTTAAACATGCAATGTTGTTTTTTCTATGGTTCATAGTGTGGTTGTTTTTTTTTTATTATTGCTAGTAGATATTGTGTAGGAACGTGTCCCACGTTGGCGGCCTTTGCACTGCACTAGTGCGACTTCATTTTTTATATATTTTTCATTCTTCAATAAAGTTGATAATTAAATAACTGATTGAGTCCCGTTGTTGATTCTCCCCTTGATGGCAATCCCGGGACTATCCTGGTCCCAATTTCTTTTATATATGTGCCCTCCAGGGGCCAGCTTAAGGGCAGCCACCCTGTTGCATCACACCGCAGAGCTAAGCAGATGCAGGGCGCTGCTGACTCCCCACATATTTTGAAAAGTTCTTTAGTGTGGGCCTTTTTTGACACGTGTGCAGCAGATCGCACCATTGCAGTTTGCAACATATGTCTGAAGCGTATCAAGCGTGCCAAAACAGCAGCCGCTTGGGCACCACATGCTTGACCAGACATATGACTACCTCCCATGCAGTCCGTTGGCAACAGCACTTAAAAGACCCACATCAAAGAACAAGGCGGACCTCTCCTTGCTCCTCATAAGCTGGGTTCTCTAACCTCACTATACTTTCAGTCCTCTCAGAAACCTGCACTGAGAGGAATGAAGGTATTTCAATAGGTGTCCCAAGTACTTGCAGCCAATCTGCTATCAGTACACCTCCATCTGATTTTAGCAGGCAAATTTCCCTACCCCAGTTGCTAAACCGTCGAAAAAAATTTGGTCCCAGCCATCCACATGCTCAGCGTCTAAATGCTAGCCTGGCCAAATTGCTAGCACTGCAACTGCTGCCTTTTCAGCTGGTAGACTCTGCCCCCTTTCGTGAATTTGTGGAATGTGCGGTTCTTCAGTGGCAGGTTCCCAAATGCCATTTCTTTTCATGGAAGGCCATTCCGGCTCTCTACCAGCATGTGGAAGGCAATGTCTTGGCCTCGTTGGACAGGGCGGTCAGCAGTAAGGTGCATATTACTGCTGACTCATGGTCCAGCAGGCATGGACAGGGACGTTACCTTTCTTTCATGACGCACTGGGTAACTCTGCTGGCAGCTGGGAAGGGTGCAGGACAGGGTTCAGTATTGTTGTAGCTTGTTCCACCACCACACCTTCAAAATGCTAGTGGTGATTCTGCCACAGCTCTCCCCTCCACCCCACTTCTTCTTTTTCCTCTATGGCCTCTTCCTCTGCAGATTTCTCCTCTGAACCAATGGTGCTCCATAGGCATTCAAGGGGCTATGCAAGCACTCAGGCAAAAATATTCCATGCGGTGCTTCAGTTGGTCTGCTTAGGGGACAGGAGCCACACTGGGGCAGAGATTCTGTCAGCTCTGCAGGTTGATGCCACGCCAGCTTCAGCCAGGAATGGTTGTATGCGACAATGGCACCAACTTCCTCTCCACCCTCCGACAGGGACACTTGACCCATGTTCCCTGTTTGGCTCACATCCTGAATTTGGTGGTGCAGCAGTTCTTGAGCAGGTACCCAGGCTTACATGATCTCCTGAGGCAGGCCAGGAAAGTCTGTGGTCATTTCCACCAGTCATATAATGCCAGTGCTCGGCTGGCTGACATTCAAAGAGAATGCAACCTGCCCAAGAACTGCCTCATTTGTGACATGCCCACCAGGTGGAACTCAATGTTGGCAATGCTGCAGCGGCTGCACACGCAGCAGAGGGCCATCGATGAGTACTTGTGTGAGTTTGGCACCAGGACAGGGTCAGGGGAGCTTGGCTTTTTTTCGCCACGCCAGTGGCTACTGATCAAGGATGCATGCACTGTCCTGTCACCATTTGAGGAGGGCACGAGGATGGTGAGCAGTTACAGGGCATGCATCAGTGATACTGTCCCTCTTGTCTTCCTGTTGGAGCACACGATTCGTGGAATAATGGATAGGGCACTTGAGGCAGAACAGCGGAAGGAAGAGGAGGACTTCCTTACCTCTCAAAGCCCCCTTTATCCAGATACTAGTATCCCTGCAGGCCCGCCAATCACACAGGAAGAAGAAGAGGAAGAGGAGGAGGAGGATTGTGTCAACATGGAGGTGGTGGATAACACTCAGCATCAGAAGCAGTCTTCAAGGGATCGTTTGGAGTCCCCAAAAACCCATGGAGTTGTACGTGGCTGGGAGGAGGTGGTTGAGGATCATGTGATCCTTGGTGACCCAGAGGACTCAGGATCGAATGCCACTACAAACCTACGCTGCATGACCTCCCCGATCCTGCAAAGCCTGCGAAAGGACCCTAGGATTCGTGGTATCAATCCACGTTACAAGGATAAGGTTGCAGAACTTATCCAGCCTTTGCAGAGGGAGCAGAGGATGAAACATCTTTGGGAGGCCTTGCAGAAAGGTTTGTGCGATGTGTTTCCAGAGCCTGGGAGGTTACAATTTGCTGGTGCTGGACAACGTGCTGCTGAGGCATCGTTCAGTCGCAGAAAGAGCGGTGGAGAAGGTGGCCGGCTGACTGATGCCTTCAGGCAATTCTACAGTCCTCAGCGCCCAGGTCTGATCGGTTCCAGCAACCATCGCCAGCATCTGAATTACATGGTGCAGGAATATCTAGGGGCAAGATCAGACTTAGAGACCTTTCCACCAGAACATCCACTGGGTTACTGGGTCTTGAGGATGGACCACTGGCCAGAACTTGCTCAATATACAAGTGAGCTACTGGCCTGTCCTGCATCCAGCGTTCTTTCTAAACGCACATTCAGTGCTGCTGGAGGCTTTGTAACCGATCACAGAGTGCGCCTGTCCACAGACTCTGTTGATCGGCTCACATTCATAAAAATGAATCAGTCTTGGATCACCAGCTACTAAGCACCTGATGCTGATGTAACTGTAATGGAAATTTGTAAGTTCTGTATATAATTGTATTCTATTTTGTATGTATTGCACACTGCCCTCACTGTGCACATGGCACTAATAATGTTTTCAGTACATGTTTGCATTCTTTCGAGTCCTGATTAGAGTTAGTCTGCCTATGTAATGCCCCTTGTTACCATAAACTTACAATTGTAATATTAATGTGATACCTACGTAATCATGTGTATAAAAACCTTCAATTGTGTCATAATAAAGCAGAACAGTTATTTGGAAAGATGCTGAGCGTATATTTTGTCTCTGTTCTCTACTGCAGTAGTTATTAATCATTTGGAAGCACTAATCAATATGAGGATAGGAGTTGCCTATCATCAAAATGTCTTGGTCAAGTGGCGAGCTTTGCCTAGGAGGGGCTTTACAGGTGACCCTGAGTATCCGAAACGAGGAGCTTGAGACGATCCAGGAATTTCTGATAATCAGCCGGCTGAGGTAAGCCTTTTGCTTACATTTGAGTTATCAGACTTCCTTACTCGGTAAGGCTTTTTCGGGACAAAGGGTGCCTATTTTACTCCCCTCAATCGAACTGTATTGATTGATGGTTATATGTTATGTTGTCACTGTCTACTGTCCATCGGAGTGTTATAGATAAGAAAGGGAAGAATAGTGCTGTTCACAGATATATGTAGTACATCTGCTAGATAAAGTAGTTTTTGAGGCAAGAGGGTATCGGCACACGAAGAGAAGACTGGCCAGTCATTATGGGCATTAAATTAAGTAAGGGAATGAAGGTTAAGAGACCCTCAAAAATGCCCAGCGCAAGAGGAGCGCTATATATATGAACCAAAGGTGCGGTTCTGCCTATACTGAGCCCCTAGATTAATGGTTAAAGTGGACAGGGATCCACAATGAGTAATTGGGTAACCCTCTTGGGCTCACGCATGTGGCATTGGCGGCGTGCATATACATATCTCCCAGTCGGAGACGGCTGTTCACTAGGCCGATCTCCGCCTGGGGTTCCTGCACACCAGCTTTTCTTTGCTTGGTGTTGCATGGCTTGCAACAATTGGGTATGTGTCTTCAGGTCTAGGTTCACTTTGGTCGCCATGATTCCTATTACACAATTTGGTTACACATATTTTTATTTCATTTTTATTCATTTTTATTTCATCACCATGCACCAGTTTCTATGTTTGCACATATTTAGGTCATCATAAGAAAAATAGGGGTAAAGTCAGTGCAAAAACAATAACCCAACTATAGATTGCAAGCATCTGAACACTAAAGGTAAACATATAAACCCTTTACAAGTACAGAATAAAATAACAGTGCAGCGCTAAAAATGCAACCAGCGGACTAAAACAATTTGCTCATGGCATAGATACATAAAAGTCCGCTTTTAGAAAAGAAGTGGGAAAAGATGAGTTGACAGAAAGTATTCTCCTCTGCGGTGGTGAGGGTGCTCACACAGGTTCATAAGGTGCAACGCAATCCGTGATACCACCACCTGCTAGCCAAACTGCTCAGTTTATGCTCCCACTTGATGTATTATATCCAGATTGGGAATATTTGTTATACAATCGAATGATGATTATACACTTTTTTAGCACTGGTAAAAGGTGGCTGCGATGATGTCGTTTTTTATACTTAGCAAAGTTTTTTTCTTGTTATATTTATATAAGGGGACTTTTATATTTAGGTCATCATCAGTTACCTTTCAGATATAGATTAGTCCACTACACGCATACATGCCATGTTGTTAGTTATCACTCCCCTATACTACTACCTATTCGCTAACCTATTGGGTGTATATTTACATACTACTTTAAATTTCTCATCGTATTAAATTACACATAAACCTATTTGTTCCCAGACAACCCTGTTTGATGATCCGCACACCAGCACTTTTGCCCCATGGAGACCTCCCTACACCCAGGCACTCCAACATCACCCGATTCTGTCTATGTACACCACACCGCCTCAGCTCCTGCGGTATGGTCCATGCCTCTGGCCCACCATGTGCCGCTTGCCTCATGTTGCATTTGTTTCTGGGGTTGGTGAGTGTGCTTGCCCAACCCTATAAGTACCATTTTTCCATTCCCCTCTATTTAGAGTGTGATTCATTATAATTGTATACTTCACAGGAATTTGTCGCATCTGCTCCTAATGAGTGGGAAAACATCCACGAAACGTGTCGAGCTATACTTGATGCTACAGAGATACTCATTACGCCCTGATAATGTCATCAACATGAATTTAGTACATTTGTATTCACACTATGCAAAGATTACTACATTCTGTGGGGCAAGGCAAAATGGGAGGATGAAATGGAAAATGGGAAAACGGAGGAGAAGAGGAGAGGGGAAGGAGGAAAAGAAAAAAAAAAAAAGAAAAAAAAAAAGGGGGGGGGGGGGAGAAAGAAACAAAAAAAAAAAAGGGGTAGGGGGGGAGTTGGAATTAATTTAGAAATTAATTGGCTTTATCTCAACATAGCTACCTTATGGTCCAGGGGAGGGGAATGGGCTGGGGATGGAGGGAAGAAAAAAAAAAAACGGGGAAAAAAAGGTGGGGGGGGGGGGGAGAGGGGGGGAAGAGGAGGGAAAGAAGTGGAGGGGAGGAGGGGGGAGGGGAGAGAGGAAAATGGGAAGTGGGGGGGAGGGTAGGAGTGGGGGGGTAGGAGAGGAACAACCAGGTCATGGCTCCGAAAACACTTGGAGGCTCAGTTCTGCATTTAGGCCTTTAGGCTGAAGTGTCTGGAGTCTATATATCTATATATCATTGGATCCTTTCCCCCAGCTCAAGAAGCAGAGCTCCATGTTTTAGCAAAGCGTGTGAGCTATAAAAAGAGTGTATATTTATATAGATAGTCGAGATATAGAGAGCTTTTGGTTCCATTTGAAGGGCCAGAAGTTTGTTTTTACTTCGGCAGGTAAACCAATCAAGCATGCTAAGTTAATATGATTGGCTGTTTTCAGCCTTCCAGGTTCTTGCTGAGGTAGCCATACTAACATTAAAACTCCCACATGGAAGCAGACCAGGCGACTAAGGATGATGCATTACAGCCCTGGACACTTGATGGGTCTGTGCAACTCACAGATTCCACCCTAGTTCTGGCCCAGTATAGCTGGGATTAACAATTCTTTAAAAAAAAAACTTTAAGGACCCCAGAACGAGAAGAACAAGTGGTCCACAGGGGGCAACTTCTTATGAAACAGGACTTTGGAAAAGGTGATCATTTATGTCTGCCAGCCACTCTTTTCCCTCCAGCTTGACACATGGACCGTGTCATCAGTCACAAGCAGTTATGGCTGCCTAAGTAAATGAGCGTGGGATAGAGCCAGGGTTCACCACAGTTGTTTTTATAACATACCACTTCTTGTTTTACCTGTTACCCAAGGTGTTACCAAAAGCTGAACATCCCTTCCAGAGATTACAAGAAGATATATCCAGATACTCAAGTGAGGATCTTACAAGTATGCATTTTGTCTGTATGGACATGTTTTCTGGATGTCCAGTGGCAAATGCTACTGCAAAGGCCACAGTAAAAAAGTGTTATCAGAAATAGTTTGTAAGTAGAGTGCCAGAAAGTACAGAGAGTAACAGTGGAAATCATTTTTATAGGAGAGTCCTTACTAGAAGTTTTGAGGTTTTAATTTTACACCCCCTACTGTCTACAATGTAGCGGACAAAGTAGAGTAAGAAACTAGAAAACTTTTGCCTGAATGTTTTCTTATATTTTATCAAGCCCTTAAGGGGATGTTGGACTCTCTCCCTATGGGATTTGGTTTGGGAGTGTGTTACTCACTTGCTTGTATTTTGTCTCAGCAGCTGAAGTCCTCCATTCGGATCTTACAAATGTTGCTGATCTTTTAAGGTTTTTGACAAACTCATTTTTTGTGTTTTCTCCCCAATTCCAGATCCTAAAAGTTTGGAAGGATCTAAAACTAAAGCCAAGTGACTTGTGGATTGTTAAGAGACATTTATATATAAGGAAATGTTTGGAGACTCAATACAGCCTCTATTTCATGTACAGTTTTGCAAAACATGAAGGAAAAGTCACCTGGATTCACACCAGACACTGCAAAAATGACCAAATGAAAGAAATCTCTGTGTTTGATTTGTTTCCCTCTTGCGATCACAGTCTAGGGTACTTTTTGATTCAATTACTTTAATTGCAAGGGATATATATTTGAAAAGTAGTTTAGCCATGTTGAAGCCATATTTGTCTTTTGTACGTCTTCCATTTTATGTAGAATTGTCTGTGTTTACATATGCTGATAAGTCAACATGCCAACAATTCAGCTAGAAGGCCATTCTGGCCACAGGAGTGTACAGCCAGTACTCTGTAAATATGTCTTATCAATCATTTGTTTTTCACAATGAAAAGTCATTTTGTAATGAAAAAACTGCTCATCTATTATTTTCTCCACAATAGAGTTTTTGCCTCTTTGGCTAGGACTACCTCCACCTAAGCGTGTGGAGGTTCCAGGTTAAAAGTGAATAGCAGGTGTGGTTAGTGATCAAGTTATTGATCAAAAGAGGGGAGACTGTAATGGAAATTTGTAAGTTCTGTATATAATTGTATTCTATTTTGTATGTATTGCACACTGCCCTCACTGTGCACACGGCACTAATAATTTTTTTTAGTACGTTTGCATTCTTTAGAGTCCTGATTAGAATTAGTCTGCCTGTAACGCCCCTTGTTACCATAAACGTACAATTGTAATATTAATGTGATACCTACGTAATCATGTGTATAAAAACCTTCAATTGCATCATAATAAAGCAGAACAGTTATTTGGAAAGATGCTGAGCGTATCTTTAGTGTCTGTTCCCTACTGAAGTAGTTATTAACAATTTGGAACCACTAATCAATATGAGGATAGGAGTTGCCTATCATCAAAATGTCCTGGTCATAACCGAATGATTTTTCTATGGATGTGGGATCCCTTGAAGACTGCATATGCTGAGTGACTATCATATTCCTCCTCAATTTTCATGATGATAGCTTCTAAGAATATTTTTGGTTCAGGGCACCACCACCACTACCTAAGGCCCAATTTTTCTGCCCCTGTTTAACAGGCAGTGTAATTATAATTTTTCATCAAATATTTAACAGCAGGGCTCGTTCCTGTGCTCAACAAGAGTATCTGTGAGGGGTTTCAGTGTTGTGGCACCACCACCACTGCCTAAGGCACAATTTTTCTGCCCCTGTTTAACAGGGGCACGTAATTACAATTTTTGATCTAATATTTAACAGCGGGGACTGTTGCTGTGCTCAACAAAAGTATCTTTGAGGCTTTACTGTGTTGTGCCACCACCACCACCACCACCACAGCCTAAGGCCCAATTTTTCTGCCCCTGTTTATCAGGGGCGCGTAATTACAATTTTTGATCTAATATTTCACAGCAGGGCCTGTTCCTGCACTCAACAAAAGTATCTGTGAGGCTTTACAGTTTTGTGTCACCACCACCGCCTAAGGCCCAGTTTTTCTGCCCCTGTTTAACAGCGGCACGTATTTACAATTTGTGATCTAATATTTCACAGCAGGGTCTGTTCCTGCGCTCAACAAAAATATCTGTGAGGCTTTACAGTGTTGTACCACCATCACCACCACCACCTTCGCCTAAGGCCCAATTTTTCTGCCCCTGTTTATCAGGAGCACGTAATTACAATTTTTGATCTAATATTTCACAGCAGGGCCTATTCGTGTGCTCAACAAAAGTATCTGTGAGGCCTTACAGTGTTGTGCCACCACCACCACCAACGCCTAAGGCCCAATTTTTCTGCCCCTGTTTAACAGGGGCATGTAATTACAATTCTTGATCTAATATTTCACAGCAGGGCCCGTTCCAGCACCCACCAAGAGTAACTGTGAGGGCTTACAGTGTTCTGGTACCACCAACACCTAAGGCCCAATTTTCCACAGAATGTATAGGGCAGGCCGTATAGTATATACAGGCAGTCCCCTATTTTCAAACATCCGACTTACAAACGACTCCTACTTACAAACGGAGGGAGACAACAGGAAGTGAGAGGAAATCTACCCCTAGGAAGGGAAATTCTCTCCTATAAGAGTTAATATGGGAAAAAGGTGTCCCCCCATTGATGCTTTATCACCAATCCTTGTTTCCCTAATAACCCAAAATTTTCAAAATCCAACTGTCATTGGGACAGAAAGTGAGGTGAAATCTTCTGAACAGGGGCACAGACAGCAAAACAAATGTTACAGGGGTGATAATAACCCTTTCCTATGTTATCCAAAAAGCTTAAAAAGAGATTTTTTGGCTGGAGCTGCACTTACAAAATGTACCTGTTTCAAATTACAAACAGATTAAACTTAAGAACAAACCTACAGTCCCTATCTTGTTTATAACCCGGGGACCGCCTGTATACTGCTGCTGTTCAGAGTATATAGGGACTGGGGACCCCACGCCTTTTTTTTAAAAATTTGGCTGGGGGGTTCACCTTAATACCCATACCAGAGCCAAAGAGCCTGGTAATGGGCTGGGGGGGGGGGGGGGGGGCTGGCAACATTACATGTTCAAACAGTTTTAAATTACTTTTTTTCCTTTAGAAATGTCATTTTGTGCAGGAACTGTTCTAAACATGGGAAAAATGTGCCACTTTACAGGCATACTATAGACACCCCCCAGGCACGATATTTAAAGGAATATTACACTTTTATTGTTTCACTTTAAGCATTATTAAAATCACTGCTCCCTAAAAAACGGCCGTTTTTAAAACTTTTTTTTTGCATTGATACGTGTCCCCTGGGGCAGGACCCGGGTCCCCAAACACTTTTTATGACAATAACTTGCATATTAGCCTTTAAAATTAGCACTTTTTCACGTTGGCGTCCCATAGACTTTAACGGGGTTCACGTGTTCGCACAAATTTTTGGTCTGTTCGCATGTTCTGTCGTGAACCGAACCGGGGGGTGTTCGGCTCATCCCTACTTATCAGGGAGGTTTTTTCATACCACCTGTATAATTACCATACATAAAATCATAAGTATAGTCAAAAAGGATGCCTTATACTGACAACTCATAAAGAACAGAACAAACAAAACATAGACAGAAGATTCTCCACCAGGAATGATGTAATGCATACACGTATATATTAGAATAACAACTTTTGTCATTTACTTATTTTATCAATTGTACCAAGGAACTCATGTGACTTTAGGTCTGGGACTAACACTCTAGATCAATTAACACTGCAATAACCTGTCAAGAACAATTTGTGGAGGAGTGACCCCTGGAGCACTTAACCAGCATTTTGCATTTTGCAGCATTAAAATTTCTTTGGAGATTTCCTATGGTAATAGGTATTTCTTTCATGAATAAGAATGGTATTAACTGCTTGGATCCATTGCTTGCTCATCAGGGGTTGAGTGGATAGCCAGAACCTAGCTATAAGTTTTCTAGCTAAATAGTCTAATAAGAGTAATATAAATAGGAGGAGAGTACAACTCCTCATTAAGGCTACCCAGCAAGCACGTCAATGGATCCAGTGGTGATTGGACCTGATATAAATTATTAATGATTGCGATAATACGGTTCAAATATCTAACAAGTATAGGACATCTCCATAACATGTGAATAAAGTCCCCGGGGTGAACCTAACATTTATGTGAAATAGGTGACTCTCTTTTACCCCATTCATGTAGTTGTACGGGAGTCCTTTATACCTTATGTGAAATAAACAGGAGTGATAGTTTTTGAGCCGCAGACACCGACACTAGGGAGCCAGCTTTAAGTATTTGCTCCCATTTTTCTCCATCAATTTTTCTCCATCAATCAATTGGGATATCAATAGGACCAATATCTCTTTCCCTCTTTTCTCGGCAAGGCAGAAGATCAGGGGCATATATATAAGTTAATAATTGTGCAAAGATCTTAGAGATAATACCCTGTTTTTCAGTTTCCTTATATATAGATTCTAAAAATGGGGATTCCATTAAATGCATAGAGGAGTAACTGCTGTGGCACCTGACAGCGTGATGCAGTTGAATATATTGATAATAGCAATTCTTTAGCAGCGGAAAATCTACCAGTAGGATAGGATTATAGTAGTCATAGGATTTCAGACCAGACTCATGAAATAGTTGATAAAGATACTCAACTCCTGCTGCCACCCACCTTAAGTGAACACTAAGTTTAGCTATTTCCATATAAAATCTGTTCTGCCAAATAGGTGTACTAGAAAGGAAACCTGTTATTCCTATTCTCTGCCTAACATTTTTCCATAGTTTCATCAATAGGTGAACTGTGGGATAATGGGACTGTGCGAAAGCTGTGAGAAGGCTGAGTATGTCATGTTTGGGCAGATTAATAAATCTCTGGAAGAATCTGATACAGAGGGTAAGTGAACCTGTGAAATGTTGCAGTTGTGAGGCAAAAAAATATGTCTGGCGTGGGAGACAGCTAAACCGCCCTGATCTTTAGGGTACTATAGAGTAGTGAGTTTTATACGAGCCATCCTATTTTTCCAAATGAGGGCTCGAAATTGTGGGTCTATAAGCTGGAACCAGTACTTAGGAATCCATACAGGAGCAGTATGAAGTATGTACAACAATTGCGGGGCCCATATCATCTTAGTAAGATTAGCACGCCCTGTCACCGTCAATGGTAGTTTACAACAGGCAACGCTTTTATGTTTGAATTTCTGTAAGATAGGCTTCATTTAGAGTGACATAATCCTTAGGGTTCCTAGTCACTACTATTCCCCAGATACCAAAAATAAGTGACCACCTGTACCTGAGATACAATCTCCAGTAAAGCTGTAGGTATTGGATCTAACGGATCCTCTGCATAAAGTGAAATCTTGTCCTCTCTATGCCCTCGCTTGAAACCAACCATATTTGGTGATGCCCTGACCATAGCTGCCAGAGGCTCCAGTGCCAGGGCAAAGAGCAGGGACAACACTTTGTCTTTGTCTTCAATATAAAAAGGAGCTTGAAAAGATCATTCATTTGGAAACTAAAAAGGATATTCTAAACGAAAAAGAGGCAAAATATTTTATTCCTGAGTCATGCAGAATTCCTGTTATTTATTTATTTCATTCAACCTGTGGTACAACAAACAAAAGCATATCTTAAGGACACAAAACATGAACTTCAATTGTTGGAAACAATCCCAGAATTAGAAGGAAGAACTATATTGGCAACGGCCGATGTATCATCTCTCTACACCATTGTGCAACACCATCAACACCATCAAGCATGTGAATTGACCAAGTGGTTTCTAAGAGAACGCCGCAAGCTGATACGCAAACAGAGAAAATACTTGATCAAATGTATAGAATTTTGCCTGAAGTATAATTACTTCTGGCATGATCAAGCTTATTACAAACAAACCACTGGTATAGCCATGGGCGCAAAATTTGCGCCCAGTGTAGCTAATGCTTTTATGGCTCAGTGGGAAGTGGACTCTGTTTACAAAAATTCCCCTGTTGAATTAACTTTTTATAAAAGATATATCGATGACCTGATAATCGTATGGTATGGAAGTAGAGATTCACTGGAAATTTTTGTTATCCAATTTAAACAACAACGATAATGCCCTGTACACACGACCAGTTTTGCCATCGGAATATACTCTGAAGGTTTTTTCCGATGGAATTCCGACGGAATTCTGCTCAAGCTGTCTTGCATACACACGGTCACACCAAATTCTGACTGTCAAGAATGCAGTGACGTACAACACGTACGATGGGACTAGAAAAAGGAAGTTCAATACCCAGTGCGCCACCCTTTGGGCTCCTTCTGCTAATCTTGTGTTTATCTTGTGTTAGTAGAAGTTTGGTGAGAGACGATTCGCAGTTTTCAGACGCATTCTTTTCCAGTCGTTACTGCTCTTCAGTTTGTGCTTGTGGCTTTGTATCTGTTCTTCAGTGCGTGCAGTCAGTTCGTATCTGTTTTCCAGTGTATTCTTGTCCGCTCGTTTCTGATTTTCAGCTACCTCTTCACAGGCCTTGCTGTTCTTCAGTGCGTTCTGTTAATTTAATAAACAAAGTAAAGTGCAGCGCAAAAACTTGAAAGAAACAAAGAAGAAATGAACAGAAAAAGTCCCATAAAAGACATAAAATTGTATCCTCCTCTGTCTAAATTCTTCTTGATATAAGACACCCAAATTCTTCAGCGTAACTGAGCAAATAAACTGCTTACCAGAAAGAAGATCAAAAGAGGCATAATTACCACCAATGCTGGAGAGGTCCGGGACAGCTGATCTGAAGATTGGAAAATATATCCGGCAGCTAATCCTCCAATGCAGCAGGTGATAGAGTTACTCCAATTGTGCGGTGAAGCAGGAAGAAAAAGAAGGGACATCTAAGAGCGTTCCATAAGGTAAGTATAAATTTATTTATAAATCGTAGTACAATCCATAAAAGAGCGCATAGAAGAAGCGCTGTTTAAAAACCAAGGACACCAACAAACGGAGATGGAACAGACTGTTCGCGTCCGAACAGCTGTGAGAAAGTTGACAGCGGGTGACGTGAGACTCCGCCCCCGTACGCGGCGTTACGTCCAATGGACTTCGTCAGCAGGGGTCCCGGACCTCTCCAGCATTGGTGGTAATTATGCCTCTTTTGATCTTCTTTCTGGTAAGCAGTTTATTTGCTCAGTTACGCTGAAGAATTTGGGTGTCTTATATCAAGAAGAATTTAGACAGAGGAGGATACAATTTTATGTCTTTTATGGGACTTTTTCTGTTCATTTCTTCTTTGTTTCTTTCAAGTTTTTGCGCTGCACTTTACTTTGTTTATTATGTTATTTGGGCTTGGTGTTAACCCTTAAGTGTTCAGCCTGCAAGTAATTTCAGTTTGTTTATGTTTTGCGCTGATTGTATACATTTTTTGCCGTTCTGTTAATTTGTTCTGTCCAGCCGACCACTTGGAAGCCATGTTGCAGGTACGTACTCATCGTAGAGTTCGTGCTGTGTGGGGGCTTGGTGTTGGGGTTCATGCTTGGACCCAAGCCCAGTCCATGAACAGGGTGAGGAGGTGTTCATGGACCAAGAATTGATTACTCCAGCGTGACCAATTCTCTCATATGCCTTTGCTGCCTGAGATCCAGGAGAATAATCCTGATGATTTCAGGAACTTTCTCAGGATGACAGACCCCATTTTTCACCGTCTGTTGGCTTTGCTCACCCCTTATATTAGCAGGCAGGACACCTGCATGCGGCAACACATCACTCCAGAGCAGAGGCTAGTTGCCACAATGTGGTACTTGGCGACTGGGAGAAGTTTACAGGACCTCAAGTTCTCTACAGGCATCTCTCTCCAGGCTCTGGGGCTCATTATTCATGAGACCTGTTCTGCCATTATTCAGGTCCTGCAGAAGGACTATATTAAGGTAAGTTTTATCCTTTAACATCACATTCTATGTATTTAATGTTTGCTAATGTATTGTATTTCTTTCATCATTCCCTAATTACCATGATTGTAATATGCTGTGAATGTCCCCTTTGTCCCCATGCATGCTGTAAGCTTTTAATGTTCCTTGGCCTACATGCATATTTGCCTTCACTAACCTCCCCAGCATGCTATCCTGGGCCCATATACACCTAGCCTAGTTACTTAACAATGTATTTTGTCAGATCCATTGTAGTGCTTTACCCAAAACACCCCCTAAAATGTGTAAAAATGTTATGTGTGTGCTTAAATTCAGGCAGAGTGCCAGAGGCTTTTTTTTTGGGTCCCAAACTCAGCTCGAACCCTCCCCCCCTAAAATGTTTACAATGGGCCATGAGAGGGGGTGAGAAATCTGATAAGTGGGCCTTATATTTTTGTCTTACTCCTTCAAATAAATGTTATACTGATGTTGGGCAAGAATGTTTTTGTGTAATCTGCTTGCAATGTTTATGTGCAAAAGTACTAATATTTTCTTTTATGCTTTGACTCCACAGTTTTCTTCAACGCCACAGGAATGGCAGACTGTGGCCTCCCATTTTGCCAACTGTTGGGACTTTCCCAACTGTGGAGGGGCTATAGATGGGAAGCATGTCGACATCATGCCAACACCCCATTCGGGGTCATACTTTTACAATTATAAGGGTTTTAATAGTTTAGTGTTTATGGCGGTGGTATCGGCACAATATGAGTTCCTCTATGTGGACGTGGGGAAGAATGGCCAGATGGAGGAGTCTTTGCCCAGACCATGTTTTCCCAACGTCTCCAGACTGGTGGCCTGGCTTTGCCACCTGATGCGGACAACGTGGAAGGACTCACGTTCGTTTTTCTTGCTGATGAAGCATTCGGCGTGGGTGAGCACCTGATGAGGCCATTCCCCCAGAGGACCCTCACCCCTGAGAGGAGGGTTTTTAACTACCGGCTGGCCAGAGCCCGAAGAGTCGTTGAGAATGCCTTTGGGATAATGGCCAGCCGGTTCTGCCTGTTTCTGACAGCAATACATATGGCAGGCTACAAAATCGACCACATCATATTATTCTGCTGCATATTGCACATTTTTTTAAGGAAAAATGCCCAGGCCCCAGTTGGGCCTGAGGCCGGACTTCCTGCTAATCCCCTGACAGGCCTGGATACTGGCTGTATTGGCTTGGCACCCCAAAGCGCCCATGAAGTTCGCCAGAAATATGTCAATTATTTTACGGTTAGGGGGCTATTGCTATGCCAGACAATGTCTAAATAATTTTTTAATAACAAAAAAAAATCTGATAAAATCTGGAATTTTCTTTATTGCTTGTGTTTCTTTTTAGCTGTCTGCTATAGGTTCTCCTAGTGCACTTGTGGATTTTCCTTTAGTAAATAAGCCCCATTGTCACTGTAAACATAAAATTACTTCAAAACTGGTATTGAGCATTGAAAGAAAAAGCCACACATTGTTGATTAGCAAACTTTTTACTCTGTGCACATTCACATGTGCGTTCTAAAATTTTTGTGTAAAATAAATCATATTTTTTTTCTCAAGTTTTTTATAATTTTTTTGTTATAAACAGGCATGTTTAAAAACATAACATACACAACTCTGGAACTTACAAAGTTCAACGTAGAAGAAACTGAAGGCAATATCAGACATTATAGTATATAGTAAGCACTTTCTTGATCCTTCTGTACTGATCCAGCTCCCATGGTTTCAGGTCTGACCAGCGTTTCCTCAATTGCTCCTTGGATTGTCGTACCCCAAAATTCATGTACTCTTAACAACTTTAGTCATGATCTTGGCCTTTCTCACATTTGGGTTTATGTACGGTCCATACTTCCCATCATAGTCAGTTGTCCTCAAGATGTCCACCATCTCCACCAACTCACCAAAGAACATACTTGAGGCCTTAAATCTTCGCCTCCGGGATCGGGATGTTTCTGCCTCCGGGCTTTCCTCCTCGTTACTGGAATTAGTAACACACACCTGGTGTGTCTCCGCCATGTCGCTCCTACTGCGCGCTGAAGAGAAGGGGCGGGTAATAAACTAGAAAGAACGTCAGGGGCGGGCGACGCGGGCGGAGTTTCACGCATGCGCAGTGTATATAAAGTTACGTACGTTAGGTGTGCTGAGAAAGGAGGATGAATGTTCTAACGAAGGTAACATCTTTACTTTGGTACATCAGTGGCCTATACTGCTTCAAGATCGAGGCCTAGATCGGGATAAGATTATGAGAGTTTAGGCTGACATTAGTGTTTTTGTCTTGTGTATTGTTTTACAGCAAATATGAATCACTTTAAGGACCCAGAATTCATGGCCAGTTTCATGGACAAATACAGGGAGATGAGGAATTTATGGGAGGTGAAACACAGCTTATATTATAACAAACAAGCTAGGAGGTCAACGCTGGAGAAACTTCCGGAATTTGTGAAGACTCGGGTCTCTGATGCAACCATCGTGTTCTTGGAAAAGAAAATTGGGATCTTGAGGAACATGTATAGGAAGGAGCATAATAAGATCCAGAATTCACTCAGATCAGGAGCAGCAGCAGCGCAAGTGTATATGCCCAGGCTGTGTTCAACAAACTGCGGTTTCTGGATGACCCGACTGAAGCCAGGGAATCACTTTCTACCCTTCCCTCCACCCTTCCCTCAACCCCAGTAGAGGCTGACAAGGAACAACCTGGGTCTTCCATCATGGAAGAAGTGGATGCGCCCAGCTGGAGTCAGGTATATTATTTTTATACATATTTATTGTCCTATTATTAATGATGTTAACTAGATGTTATAATTGATAACAAATTAATGATTTTAAAAAAGGTGATTTACATATCGATAGACAGTAGGGGCCAAAAATGTTTGGGACAAGAATAAAAAATGCTGGGGTCAGAATGATAGTCTATTTATTAACATTCAATTTGCAAGTCATGAGCTGAAAATTGTGTGTGATTGATGAACAAAAACTAAAACTAGGTCCCTTTTTTATACGCAGGATGAGCTCAGCCAGAAGGAGGGTCTGGAAAGTGTCAGCCAGGAGGTGGCCATGCCCAGTTTCAGCCAGAAATTGGGCGGGCCTAGTGTCAGCCAGGAGGTGGGCGGGCCCAGTGGCCTCACCCAATCACAGGTGCCTCCCCTCTGCCTTACAACAAAAAGGCCCAGGAAGGGGACAATGATGGAGGAGGCAGCACTGGGCCTCATTAGGGAAGCAAGTGATGTCTAGGGATGAGCTTCGTGTTCGAGTCGAACCCATGTTCGACTCGAACATCGGCTGTTCGCCCGTTCGCCGAATTGCGAACGATATAAGCCGTTCGCGCTAAATTCGTGTGGCGCGTCACAGCCCATAATTCACTGCGGCATCGCAGTGCATTGCTGGCTGATGATTGGCCAAGCATGCACTATGACCCGCATGCTTGGCCAATCACAGCGCCGTCAGTAGAGAGAGCTGTAATTGGCCAAAGCCAGGGTGGCTTTGGCCAATTATGGCTCAGGGGATTTAGTACACACCCCACACTATATAAGGCCGCCTGCACGGCGGCCCTGTGTAGTGTGTGTTCCGGTGTGCTGAGAGATAGAGAGAGAGAGAGACAGTGTCATTTGATTTGAGTTAGATAGATTAGGCAGAACAGTCAGTCAGTTAGCTGCACTTACAGTGTATTGTGTATATATATGCATCCCAGGTGTTGCATATATATATATACACTGTATTCAGTTTAGCTAGATCCGTTCCTGTTATCTTCTATCTAGACTATTTACATTTAATGCAGTGCGTCCTGCTCACAGTGTTCAGCTAGATCCGTTCCTGCTATTTACATTTAGTGCAGTGCGTCCTGCTCACAGTGTTCAGCTAGATCCGTTCCTGTTATCTTCTAGACTATTTACATTTAGTGCAGTGCGTCCTGCTCACAGTGTTCAGCTAGATCCGTTCCTGCAATTTACATTTAGTGCAGTGCGTCCTGCTCACAGTGTTCAGCTAGATCCGTTCCTGCTATTTACATTTAGTGCAGTGCGTCCTGCTCACAGTGTTCAGCTAGATCCGTTCCTGCTATTTACATTTAGTGCAGTGCGTCCTGCTCACAGTGTTCAGCTAGATCCGTTCCTGTTATTTACATTTAGTGCAGTGCGTCCTGCTCACAGTGTTCAGCTAGATCCGTTCCTGCTATTTACATTTAGTGCAGTGCGTCCTGCTCACAGTGTTCAGCTAGATCCGTTCCTGCTATTTACATTTAGTGCAGTGCGTCCTGCTCACAGTGTTCAGCTAGATCCGTTCCTGCTATTTACATTTAGTGCAGTGCATCCTGCTCACAGTGTTCAGCTAGATCCGTTCCTGTTATCTTCTAGACTATTTACATTTAGTGCAGTGCGTCCTGCTCACAGTGTTCAGCTAGATCCGTTCCTGTTATTTACATTTAGTGCAGTGCGTCCTGCTCACAGTGTTCAGCTAGATCCGTTCCTGCTATTTACATTTAGTGCAGTGCGTCCTGCTCACAGTGTTCAGCTAGAGCCGTTCCTGCTATTTACATTTAGTGCAGTGCGTCCTGCTCACAGTGTTCAGCTAGATCCGTTCCTGTTATCTTCTAGACTATTTACATTTAGTGCAGTGCGTCCTGCTCACAGTGTTCAGCTAGATCCGTTCCTGTTATTTACATTTAGTGCAGTGCGTCCTGCTCACAGTGTTCAGCTAGATCCGTTCCTGCTATTTACATTTAGTGCAGTGCGTCCTGCTCACAGTGTTCAGCTAGAGCCGTTCCTGCTATTTACATTTAGTGCAGTGCGTCCTGCTCACAGTGTTCAGCTAGATCCGTTCCTGTTATCTTCTAGACTATTTACATTTAGTGCAGTGCGTCCTGCTCACAGTGTTCAGCTAGATCCGTTCCTGCTATTTACATTTAGTGCAGTGCGTCCTGCTCACAGTGTTCAGCTAGATCCGTTCCTGTTATCTTCTAGACTATTTACATTTAGTGCAGTGCGTCCTGCTCACAGTGTTCAGCTAGATCTGTTCCTGTTATCTTCTAGACTATTTACATTTAGTGCAGTGCGTCCTGCTCACAGTGTTCAGCTAGATCCGTTCCTGTTATCTTCTAGACTATTTACATTTAGTGCAGTGCGTCCTGCTCACAGTGTTCAGCTAGATCCGTTCCTGTTATCTTCCTACTGACAGGCAGGCTTGTCTGGTTACAGTATATAAAGCTACCTGAAGAAAATTACAGGTGTTCTATTTGATCCTATTAGTACCACGGTCAGGCAGCTAGACTATTTACATTTAGTACAGTGCGTCCTGCTCACAGTGTTCAGCTAGATCCGTTCCTGTTATCTTCCTACTGACAGGCAGGCTTGTCTGGTTACAGTATATAAAGCTACCTGAAGAAAATTACAGGTGTTCTATTTGATCCTATTAGTACCACGGTCAGGCAGCTAGACTATTTACATTTAGTACAGTGCGTCCTGCTCACAGTGTACAGCTAGATCCGTTCCTGTTATCTTCCTACTGACAGGCAGGCTTGTCTGGTTACAGTATATAAAGCTACCTGAAGAAATTTACAGGTGTTCTATTTGATCCTATTAGTACCACGGTCAGGCAGCTAGACTATTTACATTTAGTACAGTGCGTCCTGCTCACAGTGTTCAGCTAGATCCGTTCCTGTTATCTTCCTACTGACAGGCAGGCTTGTCTGGTTACAGTATATAAAGCTACCTGAAGAAAATTACAGGTGTTCTATCCCAGCTTAGTGCAGCTACAGGCCATTAGTATGTCTGGAAGGCCAAGAAGGAGAGGCAGACAGTCACAAGCCAATAAGAGAGGGCAAGCAGGCTCTGTGTCTAGTGCTGGTCGTGGAGACGGTGCATCCTTATCAGCACGTGGCCATGGGACACGCTTGGCCTTTTTTTCGGCCGTGTTGAGCCGCAACATGCGGAAGACTTGGTCGAGTGGATGACCAAGCCGTCCTCATCCTCCTCATCCTCTCTCACCCATGCCCAGGGTGCTTTGTCTGGCAAAGCAGCGGCCTCTTCCCTCAGCTCAATGTCATCAGTGACTCCTTCCCTAGCTCCACCATGTCCTCATGAGGATTCCCTCGAACTGTTTGACCACAGTGTTGGGTACATGCTCCAGGAGGATGCCCAGCGTTTGGAAGGCTCTGATGACGATACTGAGCTCGATGAAGGCAGTAACATGAGCACGGACAGAGGGGGTGCCCAAGAAGGACAGCAATCTGGCAGTCATGCTCCCCCTGCTGCAGCATACTGCCAGGTTTGCTCCAGTGATGAGGAGGGAGGGGATGATGAGGTCACTGACTCAACGTGGGTGCCTGATAGGAGAGAGGAGGAGGAGGAGGAGGAGGAGGAGGAGGAGGAGGCGGCGGCACATCACCAACGAGGCAGGATGCCCTCCAGGGGCCAGCCTAAGGGCAGCACATTGACTGCATCACACCCCAAAGCTCCACATGTGCAGGGCGCTGCAGTCTCTGCGCATTATTCAAAAAGTTCTTTGGTGTGGGCCTTTTTTGAGACGAGTGCATCAGATCGCACCGCTGCTATTTGCAACATATGTCTCAAGCGTATCTCGCGTGGCCAAAACATCTCCCGCTTGGGTACCACATGCTTGACCAGACATATGTTGACCTGCCATGCAGTTCGTTGGCAAGCGTATCTAAAAGACCCACACCAAAGAACAAAGACGATCTCTCCTTGCTCCTCATCAGCTGAGATTTCCAACCCCACTAGACCTTCAGTCCTCTCTGAGACCTGCAGTGAGAGGAATGAAGGTGTAGAATTAGGTGTGTCACAGCCAAGTCCTTGTGGGCAATCTGCTTTTGGTACACCGACGTCAGATTGTACCAGGCAAATTTCCCTGCCCCAGCTGCTGCACCGCCGAAAGAAGTTTGCTCCCAGCCATCCACATGCCCAGCGGTTGAATGCTAGCTTGGCAAAATTGCTAGCACTTCAACTGCTGCCTTTTCAGTTGGTAGACTCTGCCCCCTTCCGTGAGTTTGTGGAATGTGCGGTTCCTCAGTGGCAGGTACCCAAACGCCACTTTTTCTCACGGAAGGCGATTCCGGCTCTCTACCGGCATGTGGAAGGCAATGTCCATGCCTCGCTGGACAGGGCGGTCAGCGGTAAGGTGCATATTACCGCTGACTCATGGTCCAGCAGGCATGGACAGGGACGTTACCTAAGTTTCACGGCGCATTGGGTGACTCTGCTGGCAGCTGGGAAGGATGCAGGACAAGGTGCAGTAGTGTTGGAGGTTGTTCCGCCACCACGCCTCCAAAATGCTGATTGTGACACACCTCTCTCCTCCACCCCCTCCTCTTCTTCTTCCTCCATGGCCTCTTCCTCGGAACCAGCGGTGCTCCGTAGGCGTTCAAGGGGCTACGCAAGTACGCAGGCCAAAAGATGCCATGCGGTGCTTGAGCTGGTGTGCTTGGGGGACAGGAGCCACACTGGGGCAGAGGTTCTGTCAGCTCTGCAGGGGCAGGTTCAGAGGTGGTTGACGCCACGCCAACTTAAGGCAGGAATGGTGGTTTGCGACAATGGCACCAACCTCCTCTCTGCCCTCCGACAGGGACAAATGACCCATGTGCCCTGTTTGGCTCACGTCCTTAACTTGGTGGTGCAGCGGTTCTTGGGCAGGTACCCGGGCTTACAGGATGTCCTGAGGCAGGCCAGGAAAGTCTGTGTGCATTTCCGCCGGTCATATAATGCCAGTGCTCGGCTGACGGACCTCCAAAAGGAGTTTAACCTGCCCAAGAACCGCCTAATCTGTGACATGCCCACCAGGTGGAACTCAACGTTGGCCATGCTGCAGCGGCTGCACACGCAGCAGAGGGCCATCAATGAGTACCTGTGCGACTATGGCACCAGGACAGGGTCAGGGGAGCTTGGTTTTTTTTCCCCACGCCAGTGGGCCATGATCAGGGATGCATGCACTGTCCTGTCACCATTCGAGGAGGCCACGAGGATGGTGAGCAGTGACAGTGCATGCATCAGTGACACTGTCCCCCTTGTCCACCTGTTGGAGCACACGCTGCGTGGAATAATGGACAGGGCACTTGAGGCAGAACAGAGGCAGGAAGAGGAGGACTTCCTTAGCTCTCAAGGCCCCCTTTATCCAGACAGTGTTCCTGCGTGCCCGCCGATCACACAGGAAGAGGACGAGGAGGAAGAGGAGGAGGAGGAGGAGGAAGATTGTGTCAGTATGGAGGTGGAGCCTGGCACTCAGCATCAGCAGCAGTCTTTAAGGGATCAGTCCCAAGAAACACATGGACTTGTACGTGGCTGGGAGGAGGTGGCTGCGGACCATGTCGTTCTTAGTGACCCAGAGGACTCCGGACCGAATGCCTCAGCAAACCTACGCTGCATGGCCTCCCTGATCCTGCAAAGCCTGCGTAAGGATCCTCGTATTCGTGGTATCAAGGAGAAGGACCAATACTGGCTGGCAACCCTCCTTGATCCACGTTACAAGGGTAAGGTTGCGGACCTTATCTTGCCATCGCAGAGGGAGCAGAGGATGAAACATCTTCGGGAGGCCTTGCAGAAAGGTCTGTGCAACGCGTTCCCAGAGACTGGGAGGTTACAAACTCCTGTTTCTGGACAACGTGTTGCTGAGGCTTCGGTCAGTCAAAGAAGGAGCGGTGGAGAAGGTGGCCGTCTGACCGATGCGTTCAGACAATTTTTTGGTCCGCAGCCCCAAGGTATGATCGGTTCCAGCAACCATCGCCAGCGTCTGTTTTACATGGTGCAGGAATACCTAGGGGCAAGATCAGACTTGGACACCTTTCCCACCGAAAATCCTCTGGGTTACTGGGTCTTGAGGATGGATCACTGGCCAGAGCTTGCACAGTATGCAATTGAGCTACTGGCCTGTCCTGCATCCAGCGTTCTTTCGGAACGCACATTCAGTGCTGCTGGAGGCGTGGTAACCGATCACAGGGTGCGTCTGTCCACCGACTCGGTCGATCGGCTGACCTTCATAAAAATGAATGAGTCTTGGATCACCACCAGCTACCAAGCACCTGATGCTGATGTAACCGAATAATTTTTTTTGAAATCTCAGATCCCTTCAAAGACTGCCTATGCTGATGCTGAGTGACTATCCCTGAGTAATTATCCTCTTCCTCCTCAATCATCACGCTGATAGCTTGTAAGAACATTTTTGGTTCTGGGCGCCACCACCAGTGCCTAAGGCACAATTTTTCAGCCCCTGTTTAACAGGGGCGTGTAATTACAATTTTTGATGTAATACTTTGCAGCAGGGCTCGTTCCTGCATTCCAACTAGAGTGTCTGTGAGGGGTTGCAGTGTTGTGGCACCAGCACCAGTGCCTAAGGCCCAATTTTTCTGCCCCTGTCTAACAGGGGCGTGTAATTACAATTTTTGATGCAATACTTTGCAGCAGGGCTCGTTCCTGCGTTCCAACTAGAGTGTCTGTGAGGGGTTGCAGTGTTGTGGCACCAGCACCAGTGCCTAAGGCCCAATTTTTCTGCCCCTGTCTAACAGGTGCGTGTAATTACAATTTTTGATGCAATACTTTGCAGCAGGGCTCGTTCCTGCGTTCCAACTAGAGTGTCTGTGAGGGGTTGCAGTGTTGTGGCACCAGCACCAGTGCCTAAGGCCCAATTTTTCTGCCCCTGTCTAACAGGGGCGTGTAATTACAATTTTTGAAGCAATACTTTGCAGCAGGGCTCGTTCCTGCGTTCCAACTAGAGTGTCTGTGAGGGGTTGCAGTGTTGTGGCACCAGCACCAGTGCCTAAGGCCTAATTTTTCAGCTCCTGTTCAACAGGGGCATGTAATTACAATTCTTGATCTAATATTTCACAGCAGGGCCCTGTGAGGGCTTACAGTGTTGTGGCCACAGCAACACCTAAGGCCCAAATTTCTGCTGAGTATATAGGGCAGGACCCTACTTTCAAACATCTAACTTACAAACGACTCCTACTTGCAAACGGAAGGAGACAACAGGAAGTGAGATGAAATCTACCCCTAGGAAGGGAAATTCTCTCCTGTAAGAGTTAATATGGGAAAACAATTTCTCCTTTCCACTGATGCTTTCCAATCCTTGTTCCACAAAAAAACCCAAATTTTCAAAAAACATTTTTCATTGGGACAAAAAAGTGAGGTGAAATCTTCTGAAGAGGAGGAAAGACAGCAAAACAAATGTCACAGGGGTGATAACCCTTCCCTATGTTTTCCAAAAAGCTTAGAAAAGATTTTTTGGCTGGAGCTAAACACGTTAAAAATGTTCAAAATTACAAACAGATTCTACTTAACAACAAACCTACAGTCCCTGTCTTGTTTGCACCGCCTGTATACTGCTGTTCAGAGTATATAGGGCCTGGTGGCCCCACACCTTTCCTTATTTTAATTTGGGTGCGGGGTTCCCCTTAATATCCATACAAGACCCAAAGGGCCTGGTAATGGACTGGGGGGTACCCATGCCGTTTGTCTCACTGATTTTCATCCATATTGCCATGACCCGACATGACATTAAACCCGCAAGCAGTTTTAAATGAGATTTTTTCCTTTAAAAATGACATTTGGTGCAGGGACTGTTCTAAACATGGGAAACACGCGTCACTTTACAGGCATACTATAGACACCCCCCAGGTACGATATTTAAAGGAATATTTCACTTTTTTTTTTTTTACTTTAAGCATCATTAAAATCACTGCTCCCGAAAAAACGGCCGTTTTTAAAAGTTTTTTTTGCATTGATACATGTCCCCTGGGGTAGGACCCGGGTCCCCAAACCCTTTTTAGGACAATACCATGCAAATTAGCCTTTAAAATGAGCACTTTTGATTTCGAACGTTCGAGTCCCATAGACGTCAATGGGGTTCTAACGTTCGTGCGAACTTTCGGTCCGTTCGCGGGTTCTGGTGCGAACCGAACCGGGGGGTGTTCGGCTCATCCCTAGTGATGTCCTCAGAAGCCCCACCGACACTGAAGAGGCCTATGGCTTCTTTCTAGCCACTAGATTGCAGAAATTGGAGGAGGGCCAATGCCTCCTCTGTGAGGGAATTTTTGCTCAGGTCCTTCAGAAAGGGTTGAGGGACCAGCTGACTGAGAACAGCCATGTATGTGAGCTCGCCCATCCTCCTCCTCCTGCCACAAGTCCACCTCTAGAGCCACAACCTCCAAGGAAGGCTGCAGGGAAGCGTGGAGGGAAGGCTGCAGTGAAGAGAAGAAAGTGATGGCCTGGGTTCAGTCTGCTCTGACAGAAGACGCAGGCATGTGTAGTACCACAGCCTGGGGACATATATGTCATCTGCTGCTGGTCCTGATCTCTGGGAGTCCTGGACCAGATTGGGCTCAAAATTATATGGACTCCTCAAGCTAACAATTTTATTTTCCACAGACTTGATGTCTGCCCTGGGGGCCAAAAGGCTTCGCAAATTCCAAAAGTTTCTCCAGCGTTGCCTTCCTTTTATTTTGTTACCCAGAATAAATGGATATTTTATTTTCTGAAAATACTTGCCTACTGTATGTGTTTTTCTACAAAAAGGACAGTTTGTTTGTGAGTAGGCAGGTATATTTCAAAAAGACAATGTCAAATTAACAAGGGACACCAAGACCAACCTCCTTGAGGTTAACAAATACAAGATAATAATGTTATTGTTGTAATTTGAAACACAAAAAAAATTATATGTGGAGATCACTAGAAAATAATTTTTCAATAATCCAAAAAAAAAAAGGAGATCTTGATGAAATAAAAAAAAAGATGGCTATAAAAAATAATTCTAAACATTATTATGGAGATCTGGCTTTTAAAAAATAAAAGATTATTCATGAGATAATAAAGAAATAAGTTTGCAGCATGAGGAATGTGCTATCTCCATTACCAACGCTAGTTTTACCACTCCGAGCGCTTCCGTCTCGTACTTGCTTTAAATCATCATAACAATCACGTTAAAAGTCAGAAATTCCGACCGTGTGTACGGGGCATAAGAACATTAGGCTCACATGGAACATTGATGAGAAACATATACATTTTCTAGATCTAGACATCAGCCTCAAAGGGAACAAATTGTTTACAAAAAAACATTTTAAGAATGTAGATGCCAACAGCTATTTATCGATGAAAAGCTGTCATTTTAAACCTTGGCTATACAATAATCCCAAGGTTCAACTAATAAGAATTAAAAGGAACTGCACAAAAGATGAAGATTTTATGATTCAGGCAACACTTATTGGAAACAGGTTGAAAACAAAGGGTAAACGGATGTATTTGTACAGAATCAAATCGACCTTGTGAGTAGAATAGATAGAACATCTATGTTACAGATCAACAACAATAGAAACCAGTATAATTCTGAAGCTGCCTGTCTAATATTGGACTATAGTATCCAACATAAAGAAATAGAAAAATTAGTAAAATGACATTGGCACATACTGAAGAGTGATAGACACCTAAAGAGTATCCTTCCAGAAAAACCTAAAATTGTCTATAAAGCTGCGTACACATGAGCGGAATGTCCGACAGAAAAAATCAGACGGAAGCTTATCATCGTGTATTCCGATCGTGTGTGTGCCTCATCGGACTTTTTGTTTTTCGAAAATTCTGATGGACCTAGGAATAGAACATGTTCTAAATATTTCAGACGGATCCAATTCCTATCAGGAAAACTGCTCGTCTGTATTCTGTTCCGATGGACCAAAAACGACACATGCTCTGAAGCAAGTACGAGACGGAAGCTGTATGTCACCTCGTTCGGGACAGTCGGTCTTTGGTCAGACTTTGGTTTGACCGTGTGTAGGCAAGACTGCTTGAATGGAATTCCGTCGGAGTTCTGTCGGATAAACCTCCAGAGTTTATTCCGACGGCAAAACCGGTCATGTGTACGCGGCATAAGAGAGAGAAGGGTTTTTATTCATGTAAATATTCCTATGCTTGTCAACACTCTAAGAAACCTCAAAAGAAACAAACAGAATTTGTAGCCACTAGCACTGGACAATCTTTTCTGATTAAGGATTTTATTAGTTGCCACGCAGAGGGTGTGGTGTATGTCCTTCAATGTAGTTGCAACCTACAATATGTGGCAAGGACTAAAAGGACTTTGAAGATTAGATTTAAGGAGTATGTGCAAAAAATTCTGAATGGTTTTCCTAAACACAATGTATCGAGGCACTTTGCACAAGTCCATAACAAAGACCCCACACACTTACAGTTTTGGGGGGATAAAAAATTATAACAAATCATGTAGGGGGGACACAAGGTAAGGAGGACTTTAAGTCAGAAAGAGTCTAAATGGATACATACTTTGAGGACCCTCACGCCGGAGGGTCTCAATGATAAATTCTACCTTAACTGCTCTTTAAGTAATTTTTAATTCAAAACTGATGTTTATGTGAAGACATGTATATTTAGGTATATGTGATCTTATGCCTGGCACTTCATTTCCGGTACACCATCGGTCTTATATAGTCTTTTGGAAAAACTTTCCAATTTATACATTAGGTAATTCATTACCATATTTCATATATGTGTAGCCCTGTATTTCCACTATAGACCCGATATCGATCCATTGGATAATTTATATTTTATATTTTATATTTCTCAATTAATTAATGGCCGTAATATTTTGCGGGTATTTGCCAGTTTGCTATCTATTGGCATATTACCTTTTGAGCACAGACACTTTGGTACACTATACCTATGTCTGTTCACATATGGATCTCAATATGGTTAATTTTGTTGCTATTTTCTCTATTCATTTTTTAAATGTAAGTATGGGATTTTGATGGCTATTTAGACATTACCTTAATTAAATAGCTGTCTCATAATATCTTGCCCTTATACATACACTTTTTGTTTTTTTATTAATTCGTACATTTAGTCTAACCCACAAAATGGCCATGATATTGTAGGAGACATCATTTTTTCATCGTTTTCATATACACTTTCAGGCAGGCAGGCAGGTGATTCAGTGATCTGCAGTGCATAAAATATATATACAGTCTCCTACATATATATATCCACTGCATTCCAGTCTAACCAAGCCTATATCTGACTGCAGGCCATTCCTGGTGTAAGTTTTCAAATATACTTTCAGGCAGGCAAGTGATTCAGTGAGCTGCAGTGCATAAAATATATATACAGTCTCCTACATATATATATATATATATATATATATATATATATATATATATATATATCCACTGCATTCTAGTCTAGCCAAGCCTACATCTGGCTGCAGGCCATTCCTGGTGTGCGTTTTCAAATATACTTTCAGGCCAGCAGGTGAATAAGTGAGCTGCAGTGCATAAAATATATATACAGTCTCCTACATATATATCCACTGCATTCTAGTCTAGCCAAGCCTATATCTGACTGCAGGCCATTCCTGGTTAGGGATGAGCTTCGAGTTCGAGTCGAACCCATGTTCGACTCGAACTTCGCATGTTTGACCGATCGTCGAATTGTGAACGTTATGGGCCGTTCGCGATATAAATAACTGTGGCATCGCAGTGCATTGCTGGCGGATGATTGGACAAACATGCACTATGACCCGCATGCTTGCCCAATCACAGCGCCGTCTGTACAGAGAGCCGTAATTGGCCACAGCCAGGGTGGCTTTGGCCAATTATGGCTCAGGGGGTTTAGTACACGCCCCTCACTATATAAGGCCGCCTGCGCAGCAGCCTTGTGTAGTGTGTTGCGGTGGCAGAGAGATAGACAGAGAGAAAGTGTCATTTGATTTAAGTTAGATAGAGTAGGCCGGCGAGTCAGTTAGCTGCACTTACAGTGTATTGTGTATATATATATGCATCCTAGGTGTTGTATATATATAAACACTGTATTCAGTTTAGCTAGATCTGTTCTGGTTATTCCCTTCCTACTGACGGGCAGGCAGGTGTTTTTACAGTATTTACAGCTACCTGAAGGAAATTGTTGGTGTTCTTCTGATCCTATTAGTACCACAGGCAGGCAGCTACAGTATTTACAGTTAGTGTAGTGCGTCCTCTGCACAGTGTGCACCTAAAGCTACCTGAAGAAAATTGGTGGTGTTCTTCTGATCCTATTAGTAGCACAGGCAGGCAGCTGCAGTATTTACAGTTAGTGTAGTGCGTCCTCTGCACAGTGTGCACCTAAAGCTACTTGAAGACAATTGCTGTTGTTCTGATCCTATTAGTACCACAGGCAGGCAGCTGCAGTATTTACAGTTAGTGTAGTGCGTCCTCTGCACAGTGTACACCTAAAGCTACCTGAAGAAAATTGGTGGTGTTCTTCTGACCTATTAGTACCACAGGCAGGCAGCTGCAGTATTTACAGTTAGTGTAGTGCATCCTCTGCACAGTGTGCACCTAAAGCTACCTAAAGACAATTGCTGTTGTTCTGATCCTATTTATACCACAGGCAGGTAGCTGCAGTATTTACAGTTAGTGTAGTGCGTCCTATGCACAGTGTGCACCTAAAGCTACCCGAAGAAAATTGGTGGTATTCTTCTGATCCTATTAGTACCACAGGCAGGCAGCTGCAGTATTTACAGTTAGTGTAGTGCGTCCTCTGCACAGTGTGCACTTAAAGCTACCTGAAGACAATTGCTGTTGTTCTGATCCTATTAATACCACAGGCAGGCAGCTGCAGTATTTACAGTTAGTATACTGTGTCCTCTGCACAGTGTGCACCTAAAGCAACCTGAAGAAAATTGGTGGTGTTCTTCTGATCCTATTAGTACCACAGGCAGGCAGCTGCAGTATTTACAGTTAGTGTACTGTAGTGTGGGCTCCATCACACATTGTCCATCGGAATTTCCGACACACAAAGTTTGAGAGCAGGCTGTAAAATTTTCCGACAACAAAATCCGTTGTCGGAAATTCCGATCGTGTGTACACAAATCCAACGCACAAAGTGCCACACATGCTCAGAATAAATTAAGAGATGAAAGCTATTGGCTACTGCCCCATTTATAGACCCAACGTACGTGTTTTACGTCACCACGTTCAGAACGATCGGATTTTCCGACAACTTTGTGTGACCGTGTGTATGCAAGACAAGTTTGAGCCAACATCCGTCGGAAAAAATCCATGGATTTTGTTGTCGGAATGTCCGATCAAGTCCGATCGTGTGTACGGGGCATTAGTGTAGTGTGTTCTCTGCACAGTGTGCACCTAAAGCTAACTGAAGACAATTGCTGTTGTTCTGATCCTATTAATACCACAGGCAGGCAGCTGCAGTATTTACAGTTAGTGTACTGTGTCCTCTGCGCAGTGTGCACCTAAAGCTACCTGAAGACAATTGCTGTTGTTCTGATCCTGTTAATACCACAGGCAGGCAGCTGCAGTATTTACAGTTAGTGTACTGTGTCCTCTGCACAGTGTGCACCTAAAGCTACCTGAAGACAATTGCTGTTGTTCTGATCCTATTAATACCACAGGCAGGCAGCTGCAGTATTTACAGTTAGTGTACTGTGTTCTCTGCACAGCGTGCACCTAAAGCTACCTGAAGACAATTGCTGGTGTTCGCATACTAATAATACTACAGGCAGGCAGTTGATTCTGCTAGCTGCAGTATCAGTATATATATATATACATCCCAGCTTTGTTCAGCTACATCTCACTGCAGGCCATTAGTATGTCTGGAAGGCCAACAAGGAGAGGCAGACAATCACAAGCCAATAAAAGAGGGCAAGCAAGCTCTGTGTCTAGAGGCAACAGTGCTGATCGTGGAGACGGTGCATTCTCATCAGCACGTGGCCGTGGGACATGCTTGTCCTTTTTTTCGGCAGCTGGCCGTGTTGAGCCGCAACATGCCGAAGACTTGGTAGAGTGGATGACCAAGCCGTCCTCATCCTCCTCATCCTCTCTCACCCAGGCTCAGGGTACTTTGTCTGGCAAAGCAGCTGCCAACGTGGCCTCTGCCCTGGCTCAATGGCATCAGTCACTCCTTCCCTAGCCCCACCATGTCATCCTGAGGAGTCCCCTGAACTGTTTGACCACAGTGTTGGGTACATGCCCAGCATTTTGAAGGCTCTGATGATGGTACCCAGCTAGAGGAAGGCAATAACGGGAGCCCAGTGAGAGGAGGTGCCCAAGAAGGATAGCAATCTGGCAGTCATGTTCCCCCAGCTGCAGCATACTGCCAGCTTTGCTCCAGTGATGAGGAGGGAGAGGATGATGAGGTCACTGACTCCACGTGGGTGCCTAATAGGAGAGAGGAGGAGGAGGCACATCTCCAATGAGGCAGGATGCCCTCCAGGGGCCAGTTTAAGGACAGCACACCGACTGTATCACGCCGCAGAGCTCCTCATGTGCAGGGCGCTGCTGTCTCTGCGCGTTATTCCAAAAGTTCTTTGGTGTGGGCCTTTTTTGAGACGAGTGCATCAGATCCCACTGCTATTTGCAACATATGTCTCAAGCGTATCTCGCGTGGCCAAAACATCACCCGCTTGGGCACCACATGCTTGACCAGACATATGTCGACCTGTCATGCAGTTCGTTGGCAAGCGTACCTAAAAGACCCACACCAAAGAACAAAGCGGACCTCTCCTTGCTCCTCATCAGCTGGGATCTCCAACCCCACTATACCTTCAGTCCTCTCTGAAACCTGCACGGAGAGGAATAAAGGTGTAGAATTAGGTGTGTCACAGCCAAGTACTTGCGGACAATTTGCTATCGGTACACCAACGTCAGATTGTACCTGGCAAATTTCCCTGCCCCGGCTGCTGCACCGCTGAAAGAAGTTCGCTCCCAGCCATCCACATGCCCAGCGGTTAAATGATAGCTTGGCTAAATTGCTAGCACTTCAACTGCTGATTTTTCAGTTGGTAGACTCTGCCCCTTCTGTGAGTTTGTGGAATATGTGGTTCCTCAGTGGCAGGTTCCCAAACGCCACTTTTTCTCATGGAAGGAGATTCAGGCTCTCTACTGGCATGTGGAAGGCAATGTCTTTGCCTCGCTGGACAGGGCGGTCAGCGGTAAGGTGCATATTACCGCTGACTCATGGTCCAGCAGGCATGACAGGGACGTTACCTATCTTTCACCGCGCACTGGGTGACTCTTCTGGCAGCTGGGAAAGATGCAGGACAGGGTGCAGTAGTGTTGGAGGTTGTTCCGCCACCACGCCTCCAAAATTCTACTAGTGGTGATTAGGGATGAGCTTCGAGTTTGAGTCGAACTCACGTTCGACTCGAACATCGGCTGTTCGCAAGTTCTCCAAACAGCGAACAATTTGTTGTGGAAAATTTTATGAAGATGTATTTTAATGTACTGTCATAAGAGTCTCCCAGTGTCCGTTCTCTTGCAGCCCGCTCTAAAGAGCTGACTGGGGCAGACTGACGCTGGTTGAGACCTCTTAGGTAGTGGAAAACTTTCTGTTGTTTGGAGAGAGGTGTTTGCGGAAAGAGGACATGTCCGCCAGCAAAGGGCCTCTGTGCAATGCACAGAACGATCGTCTGGTGGGGATGTGTTCGCTCTGCAAAGACATTTTCGGTTTAGTGGATGTGCGCTCTTGTCACCCCTGTATGCCTGATCAACATATTTGGGGTGCCATGACGTACACCTGCAGATAATCTTCCATCCATGAGGAACTGTAGTCATCGTTATTTGGTTATTGTATATTGTATCATGTCCTGTAGTCATTGTTCATTGGTTGTTGTATTTCCTGTGTTGTTAAATCCTTATATGGTCATTTCCTCTGTATTGTTCACTTCCTGTGAGGTCACAAACTTTGTAGGAGGCGTTTGGCTGTTGGAGGCACAACCCTCAAGTTGGGACTTCCTGTTGATATGTTAATAAAAGCAGACTCAGGGGTGAGGGCCAGGGGGAGTCATGCTGAGATGAGAACGTAAGAGTGTGATGAAGTCTGATTACTTGGATGCGTGAGATTTTAGTTAAGATGGATAAATCCTTATATGGTCATTTCCTCTGTATTGTTCACTTCCTGTGAGGTCACAAACTTTGTAGGAGGCTTTTGGCTGTTGGAGGCACAACCCTCAAGTTGGGACTTCCTGTTGATATGTTAATAAAAGCAGGCTCAGGGCTGAGGGCCAGGGGGAGTCATGCTGAGATGAGAACGTAAGAGTGTGATGATGTCTGATTACTTGGATGCGTGAGATTTTAGGTAAGATGCATTTATATCATTAGACGAAAAAGGGTGCTTATTAGCACAGGAGATATGGCTGTGTGCATAGCATACAGCCATCTTTCTATGACAGATGGCGAGCCAGGTCCTTATGGAACAGACAGAGCCCCCTCCACACCAGGAAGAAAGGGGGGAGAACGGATCCCAGGACAGGACATCTCTTTCCGATGTGTTGGGGAGCCTCTGCTCTGCGAAAGAGCTGATTTTTCGACTTTTTGAAATAATGCTGGAAGTTTGATCGTATGTCTGGTGTCTGTGTGCCTGCGTGTGTGTGTGTGATTTGTATTTGCAAGCTCGAATGTATGAGTGTTTAATTGTCTCAAGACACAGATGGTTAGTGGATAGTTGTTTAGAAAAACTTTTGGTTTGAAAATGGCTGCTGCATTTTCAAGTGGCCATGCGGCCTGGGGGAGGGGCGGCCAAGCATAGCTGACCCATCATTTACAATGGTGAAAGTTGGCTACTCCCTGTGGACAATAGAAAGGTTTGGTTTTGAGATGAAAAGAACATGAAGGCATCACTGTTTGTATCTCTCAATGTCTTGTTCCTGTGAAAGCTGAGCTGTGAACTTTGTTTGAGAAAAGCGGGTATGTTTCAGCCGTATGATTGTGGGTTATGTGGCTTTGTTGTTTCATTGGATAACATGCTTTTCAGTAGAACTGTTCCTAAAGTGTTTGTATTATGGTTCAAGTGTTCAACAATTGCATTTCATGTGCTTGTGTTTTAGTGTAGTCCTTTTGTCATCGGCCATTTTGCTGTGGTCCAGGATCATCTACCATTTTGTATTAAGTTGTGCTTTTTCGTAACTTCTAACACTTTTAAATGTTTGTAAGTGTTCATTTGTTATCTCAAATGTGTAGTTTTGTGGGGAGAAATTTGAGTTTTGGCAGGAAAACGTGCCATTTTGTCGTGGCCTGGTTTTTGTCTGCCATTTCCTTTTGTTGTTGTCTGCCATGTGGTTACGGTCGGCCATTTTCAATTTCTTTGTATGTGAAACCATGTGACATGAGCCACCATATTGTTTCTAGGCATCATTCCTGTTTTCTTTTAAGCAAATGTAAGCTATTGTAGGTGAGCTGTGTTTGTACTTTTTGTTAACCTTGCAGTAGAAGAGTGGCCATCTTTGTATTGGATTTCAGTTTTGGCGGGAAAATGCGCCATTTTGTTGTGACCTGGTTTTTGTCTGCCATTTCCTTTTGTTGTTGTCTGCCATGTGGATCGGCAGCCATTTTGAGGACCTGTGGGTCATCGTACAGGGGAAGCTGCTCCAATTTCCTTTGTGTGTGCGTGTAGCCATGTGGTTTGGGCTGCCACCTTATCTCTAGGCACCATTTCCTTTTAGGCAAATTCTATTTTTGTACTTTTTACATACTTTTCCAGGAAGCTATTGCGTTTTCTGTATTGAATATTGATTTTGAGTGAAACCTCTACTTTGCACTGAATTTCAATGGATAACAAGACTAGCTTTAACTGTGAGTTTTTGTACTTTTAGCGGTGTGTGTTTAATTTTTTTTATTTTGTTTTATATTTTATTGCTTTAGCAAGGTTTGTATTGTATAGCCTGCAGTATATGAAACTAGGCTTACCCTCCCCACCCTTTTCCTGTACATTGATATGTAAATAAACCATATTGAGGGGTTTTTAGAGCTGGGCATACAACATGAAGTTCTTCTCAGCATTTTATGTATCCACAGGAAGTTGGTGTGGGGAGCTTGGGTTCCTATGACACAAGCAAATGAGATTTGTGCTTGGAAGGACAATGGGAAAATACTGGCATTTGAAAGTGTTTTAAATTTAATTCCAGTTGTCTTTTTTTTAGTTTTCTATTTAATACAGTTTTGGGTAGAGAGCAAACAGGAGGCATCCAGTTATTTTTGTAATTTCTAGGTACAGATAGAAGCCATAAGATTGTTTTTGTTTTGAATAGCGGAGGATTTCATGGTGTTTTTGTAGTTGTCGGATGAACACGTTTAGAAGGCTGTATATCGTGAGACTGGTCGGACCGTGTATAATAGTCAGAATTCCAGTGCGCGATTGTATTAGCATAAACGTGAGGAGTAGTACACTAACAGCCCCGCTCAGGCCGTGTATAATAATCGGAAAGGGGGGGTCGATTATGGTGATAAAGGCGCAAACCATAACCGCTCCAAAAGTAAAGCACAGGGTTCTCTGGACGCAGAGTTCGCCAAAAAAAGCGATTCGAATCATCATGGGTAATGTGCCGTCCATGCGTTGGAGGAAAAAAATGAGGCTCCACACCAGTCAGACAGCTGCACTTCACATGAGATCTGGGTTTGGGGCTCCGGACATGAGACCCCTTAAAGATTGGCAGATATGGTCAGAGGGTACAGTAAGGTGTATTCTTTTTTGAAGGTACTTTTGATGTCTGGAGGTACGAGACCCCAGAATAAAAATACCTTGGAAGTAATTCAGCTGTGGCTTCAGAAATCTGTAATGTTGAGTGGGTTGATGGATGCGAAGTACACGTTTGTGTGAATTAAAATATACAGACCTGTTTTTGAACTTTGTGTGGCTGGTCCATGCAAAGATTTTGAGATGCTCTCGTGCTTTTCAAATTGTATTCTTTTTCTATCGCTAAAAGAGTGAAGGCAGCATTCCATCTGGTTGTTTTTATCTTTTCATTTTTTTGGGAACTATGAAATATCTTCCCCACATTTGTATCTAAATGTTTGTCTCATGTTTTAGTCTTCTCAATGTTTGTATGTAGTAACATGTTTAAACCTACCGCGACAGCCCTCTTGCGTGTCGCGGCTGTTGTATTTTAGTAAAAATGTGAAAGTAAGATTTACAGAGGGTTTAGTTATTATCGGTTTTGTGGAATGTCAGTGACAATTTACCAATGTACACGAATGTTGTATTGTTTACCATTCTTTGAAGGATAGAGTAATAACTTTTGTTTATAAGTATCTTTTCAGGTCCAAAGAGTTTCTGAAAGTGTGTGTACAGGTATATAAGAGGGTAAAAGTATCATAGACTATTTCACTGTTTTGTTCTGCACCATTCTAAACCCTGCATGTCTTCCTCCAGTTTGTAATGAGGAGGGAAGAAAAGGGGGGATGATAGTGGTGAGAATGACAATTTTTCAAACCAATAATACTAACCTTTGTAATTCTAACCAAGTTTGTGCCAAGACTGTCTTTCTTTGATAGAATTTGAATCAGCAAGCAGCAGTCTGGTAAAGTAGACTCCCATCCCAGATGCTAAGAACCTTTTTGTCACTGGTTCCAGGTATTACACCCCAGATGGTAAGCCACGCACAGGTTATGCAGTGACCACAGTCCCGATGTCTGGGCTATTGTCATATGAGGTTTGTTTGAAGGTCAACCAAAACCAGAGTTGTACTTTCCCCATTAGCTGTCACCTACATTTTCAGCTGATGGGGTAGGTGCAATCACTGTAACATGAACTTCAAAAGGTCCACCACGGGGTTCACAAGTCCCTCCTGGACCCTGACGTGGTCGGGTCTACTAGTGCCCCAGCGATGAAGGCGATACATGAAATATAGGATGTTCATATTGGTGTGAGGAGTTTTGACAAACTAGTAAAATCCAAACAGACACTTGTCAACAGACCTTAACAAGTTCCTAGAGGGTAAAATTAGTTATAATTTTAACAATAGCTCTGGTTCTTGCCAGCTTTGGTATCAGGATAACTAGGTAGCCCACAAGTGTGCTTCAACTGTAGTTTGGTATTAATGCAGATCTACAGCTTATAAGGTAATTCCTGTAAGGCAAGAGGTTTATGTGTGCTGGTGAAACTCGTCCCAGCATCTTATGTCGCGGACGATCGTGAGGATCTGATGGCGCGAGAGAAGGTAAGAATGGCAGGGACAGCTGGAAGGGAATTGCTTGTACACAGTGTGGGGGGGGGGGAGTTGAGCTTATGATACGATTGAATAATTCTCATCCATTGTGGATGGGATGTTCATTTAAACTGTTGAAGCCAGAGCTATAGCTAGTGAAGGTTGGAATCCTTTTTAAGGATTTGGGAATCGTTGGGGATTTATTTATTTTATTTTGCAGCGATCATAGTTGAAGGAAGTAGGGATATATATACTCATGTTGTTTTTGTTTCTATTCCTTCTATATGCCGTGATGAGGTGCTCCTGTTGCCTGATTGGACGCGTGACCAGAGCCTGAGCAGATGACCACATCTTCCCTGATGAGATGCCCCGAAGCCCAACCCACGTACAAGACAGAGAGGATCCCAGACCGACCGGCTACTACTACTGCAGCTCCATGTGACCTCTAACAGAGTTTACATGTCAACATGTCAAGCCGTGTTTTACTTTTTATGGACTAAGAAGAAGATCAGGATTCATAGAGGAACACATGGGATCATATGACAAGAGGAGGGACTGTTGTGGAAAATTTTATGAAGATGTATTTTAATGTATTGTCATAAGAGTTTCCCAGTGTGGGAGAAAATGGCGTGGAGTCCCCCCAAAAATCCATACCAGACCCTTATCCGAGCACGCAACCTGGCAGGCCACAGGAAAAGAGGGGGGGACAAGAGAGAGGCCCCCCTCCTGAACCGTACCAGGCCACATGTCCTCAACATTGGGAGGGTGCTTTGGGGGGTCCCCCCCAAAGCACCTTGTCCCCGTGTTGATAAGGACAAGGGCCTCATCCCCACAACCCTTGCCC